>NC_064874.1:74666056-74676056 GCF_943734745.1 Anopheles darlingi | reverse complement strand
CCGTAACACTGTCCACGGAGTGGGAACACAACATTCCGGTTAATGCGAATCGATTCAATCGAATGCATTCCCCTTGATCGGAAACTGGAACAACTATCGATCCCAAAGCAAAACAAGAAGCCAACGAACCAACTGTAGTAGTACTTGAACGAAACGCAGGCTTAAAAGCTTGCAGTTTGTAGAGGACGCTGTGGCTTAAATCGATGTTTGTTCACGAGCGTCTATATTCTGCTCGAGAGGAGCATGTTTTAATTGAGTCTCCGGGACCAGTATGAAACAGGTTTGGAGGTCATGTTTCGGGGTTCAAATCTCACTGTTTGGTACACACACAGACAGAGAGAGGATGCTGCACTGGGCACTGGGTCGATGAGGTTAATCTCCTCTGCATGTAGACGCTTCGAGCACTTCGACACTCGACCAGACCGGCCTTTCGGTGCAGCATAAAAAATAAAAGCTGGTTGATCCGAGCGTAGCATATCCTCGAGTGCATGCAGTCCCCGCCCCCCCCCACACCCTCCGGAATGTATGATGCACTCGCGACCGGCAACACGAGACGATAATTCATTCGACGAAATAAATCTCCCTATCTGCTTCCGGCCAGATCCACCATAACTATCCTCCCTAGTCCGGTATCCCGCGGCCCATTGGCGGTGCATTCTATCCACGGGCGCTGCCTCGAGCGAGCTATCGAGCAAGTTTTATGCTGCCACTTTGCTTAATGTATTCTGCGTCGTAAATAATGCTGAAACGTTTACAACGCTTCGGGGGGGGGATCGCCGGTCCACGGGAAAGTGATGCTGGAGTTTACGATGGCCCAAAATTGCTCTCCATCTCCTCCCCTCTCCCCTTTCACTGCACTTTACTAACGAACGAACGAACAAAAAAACTATTTCGAAAGTGATTTCTAACCACAAACGATGCGCGAGGCGCATCCTGGCGGTCCGTGCTGCTGACTGCTGGCGTTGGTCTCTCGGTCTCTGCTTCCTGGCAGCAGATGAGCAGATCTCCTCCCCACATTTCCGCATATTTTGATACGCATATTTTCAGTGATCTCTAGCCATAAATTTGTCTCAAATCATTATCATAATTAACCTTGCACCGCTCTGCGGAATCCTCGATCGAAGTACCAGAGTGAACCGAACGCCATTCCGGCAATCTGCTGACGCCTTCTGCGCTCGAACGAAGCGAACGAGAGTTCAGAGCTTCATTTTTGGGGGTGAAATGATTTCGGAGCAAATCCCGGAGCGAACGGTGAAAATGGTGAAAAGTTTGAAGCACATTCTGGAACCGGCGTCGACACCGCGCGACTGACTTTTGGCAGGAAGCGCGGGAAAGTGCAAACTTTTGCTCTTTTCTCGCGGCGTCGCGCTTTCTTTCTTTTCAATTAACTGTGTTCATTCGTCCCGAAAGCGAAAGATGTGTCCGAAATGATTATAATTTCCACTGCGGACCTCCAGCGGTCCAGCCGGTGGCCATTTTCTCTTCAATTCGATGATGCCTGCGGGCTTCGGGTGAAAGGTGAATAATTTATGCGCGAAGCAGTGGACATGCTCGGTAGACACTTTTTAAAACCGAGAATTCCGAGAGTCCATTTTCCCGCTTTCGCTCGGTTTGGCTGAGGTCAGCGCGGTAAGGAACTTTGGCAGCGCGCTTTTATGTTATTGGCATTGTGTTTGGGGCGCACAATCGCAAGCAGCATGTTTTACTTTTTGGGGGCGAGTTTTGGGCAAACACATCTCGGTGCTCGGCGCCAAAAACTTTCTATCCCATCACGAATCACGGTGACCACGTACCAAAGGAACCGAACCTGCATTCTTCTTCATTAGCTGCCGTTGCGCTTGCTGGGGGGCAATTTTGTGACAAAAGTTCATCGTCCGACCGCCAAGAGACGGCATTGTGGATTGTGGTAAGAGAAGATGCGAATCTTGCTATTTTTCCCGCCACAGGCAGAGAGGCACGAGTGAAGGAAAACTACTCGAAGCGAAGACACCCGGTGACGGTCACAACACAATTTCCGGTTCTTTCATTTACGTGGATGAGGCTAATGAAAAGGAAACATTCTTACCTCTCCGAGGGGGGCGCCATTTCTCGGAGAAAGGAGCGGAAGAAGGACGTAGTTGTGATAAAATTCATTCCGAGCTGCTGTTCTCCAACCCACCGCGCTTCCGGGCGTTCACCGAGATTCAGGGTCGCGTCCCCGGTGCCGTGCCACCGGCCATCTCTTATCTTTCGATCTTTCGTTCCCCCGTTGACCCGTCGACCCGAACCAATAATGATCGAGCCAGAAATTACCGACCAACTTGTCTCGGATGCATCAAACCACCGACCGGACAGTAGCAGCACCTGCGGACGCTTCTCCGCCTAACGATTATTGCCACTTGCCACTTGCCACGATGGTTAGGTGACAAAACCGTTGATAAGCGGCCAGCGGCCATTCCGTCGTCTGTAATGGCGGTGGGCCGGAGGTGGGATTCCGATTGCCGTGAGGCGATGAGGCGTTCGCCCACCCGAAAGGCACCTTCTTTTTGCTGAAGCATCCGCCATAAAAGCATCCGAAAGCGAAACGAAGAAGCAGAGGTCCGCCAAGGTGGAGTGGCACCGTACGAGAGGTTTGATTTCCTCTTCTGTCCGATCGAATCGAATACCGAGCCCGAGAGAAAAGGTTTAATAAAATCTACGCCAACGATCCGCCGAGTGGGCTGCCGGTCATAAAGTGGCGAGAAATGTCCGTGTTTCTGGTTCGGTTTGGGTGATGTAATGAAATTTCGGGGCCCCAAAATAAAGCCATCCACCCCTTCCCACTCCCCCGTTTTTTGATGGTGGTGGGCGTGCGGAAGCCGATGCCGATGCCGATTGAAATGGGAGCTAATGGTGTTCGGGGTTGTGACGTTGCTGCTGGGGCGCCCACCGCTTTTTAGCTTTCGCTCTTCATCTTAACGACACATTTAATTTCATTTCTCAATTCGTGAAATTGATTTCAACGCGCGTGGTGTATCTCGAAGGACACGCGTATTTTGCGTAAGGATGTGGGGGGGGGGGGGGGGGGTTCACATTTCCTCGTGCGCAACTCGTCGGAAACGCAAACCATTTTCCATTCCATTTTCTAAAAATGACAAAACAAAGCAGTAACCGGTTACCGGATCTAATGCGTTACGCAAGAAGTGCTTCCGGATGTTTCCGGTTGCTTCTGTCCTTCCCATGCCCCCGGGAACCACCACCACCACTGACAGCCACTTCGTTCGTTCCTAACAAGTTGGATCGCTTGCAGGCGTTTGCTTGCTGTCATTTGATAAGACGCACGAAGAGGCGCGCAACGGGAACTGCAGCAAAAATGGAAGCACATCCGTTATTGTTTCTGGATCTTTCCGCCAAGCCAAAGGACGGCGGAAGTGCGCCACATTCTCGTACGCTTCTCGAAAACGCTTATCGTGGTGTGGCTTTCCGCCCCTTGCAACACCACAAACCAGGAGCCCTTGGTCCGGGGCAAAGTTTAACAATGTTTTTGTGTTTTGTTTTAGAAGTTTTTTTTTGTTCCACTCTCTCGTTGAATCTCTGCATTTGCTGCGCATTTTTATGCAATTTATCTACATGTGCCATGACCAGCAGGCACTGTGGTACGTACTGTCGTACACTCCGTGTGCCTGAGAGTGGCGCACGCAGTAGCAGAAGCATATCTCTTGAGCATATCTTGTGCCTTTCGGGTTTTTGTTTTTCGGTTTTTCGATTTTTCCGCTCCGTGCGTGGGCCCGCCCCTAAAGTTGAACCGTTGCAAGTGGCAGCAGCAGCAGCAAGGATGAATAAACACTTCTCGTGGTGGTCCTGGGCCACCAGGTTCGGTCACGAAAAAGTTCAGTCACCCGCTAAAACCGAGAGCCCGAGACCATCCATTGCCAGCGTCTGCAAACGATGGATGGAGGAAGTAAATATGACGACGATACGCGATGCTCGGCGGCCGGACAGTGCTCACGCCGGGAACGGTGGAACGGTAGTGAAAAGCGAAGCGAACAACACGAAACCCTTCCTTTCGCCCCCACTAGTGCAAACAAACAAATGAAAAACATGTAGCAAACGGTTGGTACTGTTCAGAGCAGGAAGGTTTGCAGGATAAAAATGAAATGAAAACAACAAACAACCAGGGCCAAGGACCAGGGCGCATACAAGTAGCGGCCAATGACATACTACAACGCATGTTTGCACGGTTCGTCCTGTCAGCTACAGCCGGGAGTGGCCACACCAACGGTGCTGCTGCAACAGGCAATCCCCTCCGCCTTCGATGCTCTTTGGAGTTGCAGTTGCACCTCGTGGCCATTGTTGTTGTGTCGTGCGCGCACACACACACACACACACACACTCAGTACAAAGCCCAACGACTCCAAGTGAACTTATTTGTTCCCTTTCCCCCTTCCGGGGGTGATCCCGTGCCCCCCGATGTCACTCGACTTGTTGTCGGCGTCATTTTTCCTTTGCCAGCACAGAGAGAGAGAGAGAGAGAGAGAGAGAGAGAGAGCGAAAAAAAAGTAGTTGAGGGCGTTGGAGAGCTTTTATTTGCTGTCGTTATTTCTACATTTCAGTCCACAGTCACTGTAGCCGGCTGCACTGCAACAGACGAAACACGGCGGTCCGGCGCGCATTGTGTTTGCTTAGAAAATACGACAATATGATGGCGTTCCTATCGAAATGCGGAATGCTAGAATGCTGCATGTTTGTCCCGGTTTGCTGCCAGAAAGCGGAATCGCTCGTCACATTTCCCTCCCCTGTTTTGTATGTTCCTGTTGCCTGTTTGTTACAAGATTGTCTTACAACCCCGAGGGGGGGTAGTAGTCCATGCTGAGCTCCTCAGCTCCACACGTGCACACTCACACACTTCCGCTATCCGATTTCGGGATCTGATTGACTTGGGTAAACTATTGCCGGTCGCTGGGTTCAAAATGATGGCACACAGTGGTCTGGTCTGTCGCCCTTGCCACGGAGAACACACCTTTTAATCGCTTCTCAAACTAAAGCCTTACCTCCTTTGGCAAACTTCATGGTAGGGAGAGCTCGTGCTCATGTGCTAGTTCATTTCGTTGCAGCACAAGGTGCATCCTTTCGCAAAGCCATTTGTAACTAGTTTTGCTGCTGCATCGAAACTTACCCGGTGCACACACACACACACAGTCTGGTCGCTCGTTGCCAGAATGAGCTGTCATCAACCAGCCCCGAATGCTGCTGGTGATGCTGCTGCTGCTAGTGTCCTGGCACTCCGTTTAGAACCGCTCGTAACGCAATGTTAGCTCTGTGGCCGGCCGGTGTCGACGTAAAGTCTATCATTTTGCATCGAGAGTTCCCGGCCCCCTGCGCCAAGTCTTCCCCGGGCACGGTATGCGACGACATAAACCCCCGGGTCGGCACAACCCCACCGGCGGCCACACATGCCGTGGTCGTTAAGCTAAAGTTCGTAGCCTCCCAACCGGCACAATTTAGTGTGTGTGTTTGAGAGAGCATGTGTGTGTTTGTGTGCCTGTGTGTGTGTGTGACGGTACATTCTGAGCAGCCCGCCGGAACACGACGGAGTCGAAGTTACTGTTTGTGTCCTCGGCTACGTTTTATTATTTCCAAATTGCCACGACATTCAGCGCCGGGAGCAGGCGCAAGGGGAGGGGCGGCACACCGAAAACTGTCACAAATCGTTGTGACCACTAAGTATCACAATGGCAATGGCGAAGGGATGCTGGCGAGCACACACACGATGGTCGGTGCCACGCAGTGGAAACAATTCCACTGTTTTACGATGAATGTACTGGTCTGACCGAGGCACCAGTTATGCTGCTGCTGCTCATGAACACCCCCTACCCTCCTGCACACACGCCCGAGGTGGTAGTCACGTTTAAGGCCCCGTTGGTCGTTGGACCGAACCCGGGGTCCTCGATCTCGAACCTTCGGAACACACACACACACACACACACTTCACACCCAAAAACGGTCCATAGAATGGCCCATAACAGTTGCCAGTGGAGCGAAGTGCCGTAGGGGTGCCGTGGCCCCCCCCACCCGAAACTTTGGAACATAAAACGGCGTCGGCGGCGGCGTGAATAACACGGAACACCGCTGGTAAGGGTGCACGAAATCACGTCCGTGTCGTTACGGCGGTCCCCGTAAATGTGTGCTGCTGCATATAACCCGAGCATACGGTTCCCGGGACATAACACGGACATAGACGGGGGAGAGAGCGAACTGCAAACATGTCGATTCAATTCGTAAAGTTCGATTCCACGAGTGTCGTCACCCGTTACAAAGGCCCGTAGTTGGTCCCGAACGCCGATGATGCGAACGTAACTTATATTAGTCCTATAACCTTTGTAGCCGCCCCCTTTCCGTCGATCCAAGCAACCAGCCAGCCATCTTCGTCCCATTCGCGAGCAAGTGGAAAAGAATGTTCGCAACAGACCTATGGACGGTGGTACGGACTTCAGGAACGTCAACGAAGAACTCCAGCATCCTGGAAAACCGTGTAACATGGAACATGTCTTTGCTGTGCAAGCTGTGCCTTTACCGTGGAACTACAATCTTTTTGACTCTTGAACCGTTCTCCTTTCCGGATAGTGGATGCACCACTATCGTTCGCTGCAACGAGGATTTGTGTGAAAGAGGAGAAGACGAGGGAGGACAGAGACTTCTATTCAATTTCGTGCCGACATCGTTTCACCAATCGACCTGTGTCGTTGGCGAAAGGTTGTCCCTATAGCGATCCTCCGGCGATGCTGCTGCTGCTCGAAAGGGAGGACTTTAGTGAACAAAACCTGAATTGAACATTGGGCATAGGCAAGGTGTACTCCTCGAAGTTGACTCACTTGCTATTGTGCGATGGTTCCCCAGAAAGGCATGCCGAGGAACCACCGGCGGACGTGGTACTCTCTCTCTCTCTCTCTCTACAAGCCAGAACCCAGAACTAAATGCCAGAACCAATCGTAGATTCGTCGTCGCTGCATGGCATAGTAGTTCCGGTTGGTTGGTTGAAGTTTTACAATCGAAGGCGTGCAGGCGTTGGCGGGGTAACATGGCCGACCCTTTCGATGGCCATCGACCGTCAGTAACTCGAGCTAGAATACTTCCGGCCCGTACTCCCGATTGACTAGCGCTGAACTAATCTCTGAAAGTGTCATCGGAGCCACGCTGGGACGAAGCCCGGAAAAGGGGAAGGAAGATGGAAGATAGATTGTATTTTTCATTAGTATCCAGGTCCGGGAGCAGCAGATACCGCTGGCCAGCTAGCTGCTAGCTAGCTAGCTGGCTGAAAACCTGGCGGTCACCGGCCAGCTAGCCGGTGGAATGGCATGGCCAACCGGCTCGAGACTGCTGCATGCGGAAGGATGGAAAGACACTTATCAATTTTATTGCCTTCGAACGTTCAATTATGGCTTTGACCACCAGCTTTGAACGGCGGCCCGGCAGGGAGAGCGTAAAGAGCGTAGCTTTACGACGCACTCAGCCCGGCACATATCGTCAAACGACAAACACACACACATGCACACACGTGCACGAGACGCGTGCTCCTAGTCCTGGGGTCGTAGATCCTTTCCTGGTCAAAGTGCTGCCGGTCCTGAACTTCGGACGCTGGATTATCCTGACCATCCTGACCTCCTAGCGGTGCCCGTGGATAGATGTCTTTGGAAAACATTTATTTAATTTATGGGATAGTTTGCTGAATGCTCTCCGGATGATGTCCCGGTCGGTGATCACCATGATGATGATGATGATGCACATGATACCAGCGATGATGATGATGATGGTGCTTGGGTAACTTCGTGGTGATCCTCGTGGCATGGCGCAACCGACCGACCAAGAGTGATGTTGTTTACCGACCAGGATTGTCAATATGTAGAGCATGTTTCATGCGGTGCCCGTGGAGCATGCGGTCACCCTGCATGGCCAGAGGTATCAAGGGGCTGATGGTTTAATCGTCATCATCGGTTGCATACCGATGTTCGGCGTGCGCCCTGGCTCGATGATATATGCTCGATGAAATGTGCTCTGGACAAGATTGCAACCATTTTGCCAGCCAGTGCGCCTGAGTTGCTGTCTTTGTGCATTGTAGGAAAGTTACTAGCACCAACGCACTGTACGTAGTACATCATACTACGCAGCTTTGAGGTTAGAATGGGCTTAGGGTGTGGCACAAAACCGGAATGAATTCAATCTGCTAATACTCTCGATGAAAGCACTTTAATATTCGAGGGGTTTCCGTAATCTAAACGCGTTAAGATCATTAACGATACAATAACTCGCTGATTGAATTGGAACAACAGCTTTATTGGACCGCTGTACAGCGGACTGATTGCATCTTTTGATCTCCGCGCTTTCATCCATCATTGCCTGTTTGCAAGGTGAGAACAGAAATAAACCTTGCTCCTGGAATCCATCCATCCGATCCCAATTATCGGTCATCCTCGTGGCCATCACTGTTCCCACTTAACACGTGGCATCATCAGCACATCGGCTAGGAAGCGAATCCCTCTATTTACGCACGACATTAACGAGAAAACCACGACCAAAACCCCCTAACCGGAGGCCTCATCGCGCACTCGAGAAAGGATTTGCTCCCTTCACTAAAGAGGACCGATCGAACGGCCTGGAGCGTAATCTTATTTACCGAGACGTACCCGTTGCATCCGTCGGATTCGATGCTTGTCCTGCGCGGCTCTGGCGTTTGTTTACCGCCACGACGGTGGGGGAACGATGGCGTTGGCGGTGGCGATGGGATCGTGGTAACACGTGACTAGCAGCAAAGGCGCTCATCGGGAAACGATAACGACGATAATAACGTCGACCCACTATGCTTTCCGTCGTCTCAACGGACGGACTCGACGGACCGGAATGCCATCATCAATCCTCTAGGTCTTCTCGAGCTGGCCGCCGTCGTCGTCGTCGTCGTCGTCGAAGATCGAACAAAACCAAGCAGTGGGAGCGTATCCTTTGGAACGCTCACCTGGAAACCTTGGGCTGCGAGGACGACCGGTACGATCGGTGCTGCCTCCTGTCTGGCTGTCGCGTCCACCCTTAACGAGGAAACTGGATAAATATTAACAAGCTTATGAGCCCCCGGGATGGGGAAGGAATGGCGTCGTCGAGCGGAGTGAAGATGTCATTACGAACATTCCATCCTTGAAAAATGCGTTCCCCCGAGTCATCGCTCGCTGGTATCGTCGCTGGGGGAGGGGCAGAGCCTTTAGCCGACAGCCAAGGATCGTTATTGTGGAGTGGAGCATCATTGCTAGGTACCGTAGGTAGGAACTCGAACTGCTCACATTGCATGTCGTTGGCGCGATGTCATGGACACACTGCCTGCTCTGTTCTCGGTTTTCCTCCCGTTGAAGTCAAAGGTGTTGCCTTGGATGCAACGTCCGGGGTGCCGGTGCCTTCGTTGACCTGGATTGCTGTGATTCAAGTACCAAATAGCTGCCTGTCTACCGTTACTAGATTTATGCTCACCGTAGCAGCAGCAACAGCAGCAACAGCAACCCTGTTCAAGGTGTCAGGCAGGGAGGAATCCAACCGTAAACGGTGTCGGCCATCACACGCACACAAACAACGAAACAGCCACTGCTCAAGGTGTGGCTCGTTTAACTCCTTAGCACCATATTGTTAGCCGGTTGATTGATGATTCCGAGATGGCAGCCGAATTATGAGATGCGAAATTCTGCGTTCTAACGATGGCCAATTTGTGACAAAGGGGAAAATGGGGTGGACATTAATGCCGAACGTAACGGTTCACGTTGGTGCAACGGGTTGGTGCATTGGAGGTGCATTCGACACCGAGCAACCAGGATTCTGCAAATCTCGATGCATACGGAAGCTGCTCCGCCATCGGGCATCTTTTTTAATAACGTAACTTGATGGCCTTGTTATCAGCTATTCAGATACCATTCCCTTGCAGTAAACACACGTGACTCCTTATAGAGAAAGAGAGTCCCTGACTCCAACCAGCAGCCCAACGAGTTAAACATGTGCTTCGTATTCAAGA
>NC_064874.1:74588556-74656056 GCF_943734745.1 Anopheles darlingi | reverse complement strand
ACCCCGGAATGTTTGTCTCGAAGAATGCTGCTCTGGCCAGCAGCAGCAGCAGCAGTCCAGAGTGGCCATAGTTGGAATGGTAGCGAGGGAAAGATTTTGAAACTCTCCACTTTTCCCTGCCGTGGGAGGATGGTTTGGAGCATTAAGCGAAGTGGAAAATCCGGACGAAAGGCAAGTCATCGAGCGATCGAGTGAAACTTTGCACCGAACCGATTGCCATTCACCTTCAAACAAACAAACAAACAAACAAACAAACAAACAAACAAACAAACAGATGGATGGATGGACGGAACAAACGGACAAAACACGAAAATCCACGAACCATTGACCCTTTTTCAATCGAACGAATGGAGCGCAAAGCGTGAAAAGGGCATTGAGCATTGAGTTCGCCGGCGCTGTCCATGGAAAACTTTACATAGCATCAGCGAGCGAACGAGCGAGCAATGGAGTGCATCCGTACATTCGTACAGGAGATGCATGCTGGAGGGTCCCCCCTCTGGAACGGGAACCATTCTTCAAGAGAGCTCATGAGGAAGGATCGGGCTTTGAATTCTGATAACGGTTAATTTTTCGCTTAACTCATCAAATCATTCTCCCTGTTTTTTGGTATCCCTCATTGATGATGTTGAGGAACACGAGGAGCAGGAGGAGGAGAAGAAAGGAGGAGAAAATGTCTGAATAGAGCGAGGAAAGCGAGCGAAACGAGCAATCCCCGAGTGCTCGCGCCATGATGATGATGATGCTGCTCGATGTTTGTTGGTTCTCGCGGTTGCTCATCTGCCAGCATGGTCGGCAATCCTTGGCAGTAACCGAGGCGAGTTCCGGTTGTTTGCAGATGTGCCGGAGACACTAGCTACAGTAAACGAGGGGGGAGGGGTGCACTGGGGAGTGGAGCTAGGGAATGGCGGAAAGGATAAGATTGTTGGACATTCAATGTTACGTTTTTGTTTTTCGTTGTTCCGTTTGAACATGAATTTACATATTTTATTGAATGGTGGGTGGTGTTCGAGGAAAAGCGAGAGAAAGAGAGAGAGAGAGAGAGAGAGAGAGAGAGAGAGAGTGTAAGAAAGAAAGATATGATTGGTGCACTTTTGCAGTCCGCACCACGACGAAGACCAGACCAATTCTATGGCCTGCATTCGCTTCACTTTGCTTCTGTTTCCGGAATGGCGCACGTTGCATCATTGGCAGAACCGTTTCCCTCGGCCTGGCGCATCTGCTGTGTTTGCGCATTCTGTTTAACCCCTCTGTTGGCCCTACAAACAGACGATGATGCCATCCACCATGTTACTGCAAATACCTAACCTACCTACCGTATCCTTCCTTCCTTTCTTTCCTTCCTTTCGGTCATGTTTCCTGTTCCTGGATGATACCGCGTTTTACTCCGGGAAAATCAAACAATTTTCCGCAAACAACTTTCCCGGAATTGTTTGCCGTTACGGTGGTAAAAGCTCACTGCTTTGCCCGGCCAGAGCGCGGTGAGTGCCGCTTCGAGCAAGTGTTTCCCGCCCGGTGGAGCTAGATAAACTAATTGCTGATACCTGATCTGATCTGGGCCAAATAAAACGGGTTGCGGGCGAGGCTGGAAGAGCACGAGACGAGTTGAGTTTCTGTTGTTTTGTATCTTTAGTGGAATGTTTGCCAATTGAGAATTGAAGGACCGATTGGAGCAGCCACTTTGAGCCAGTTGCTCCACTTGCTGGAGAGCGGATGAATCACGAGTATAGCAGCAGTGTTGAGAGTAAGCGGGAGCAGATCATCGTCGTAGGCATTGGTATGTGGCTAACTGGATTGCAGAATGTTGTGCAAACGAATGACGTGAGATGTAGCCTACTGAGAGGGGCCGTTGTTGCAATCGCAGCTGGCTACCACGAAACGGAAACGGAAATCAAAAGACAGACCGCATCAAACTCAACTAATACAAAACATAGGAGGCGTTGGGGCGAACCCTGCAAATTGTAGGGCGATCAAAATGGTTTTCTACTTTCATTATACACTGTTTTCTCAGATTTCTTTTAAAATGTAATGCAAACAAAGAGAAAGGAAAGAGAAGGATGGAAAACTGTAAACGAATGAACCGAACGAAACCGTAAAGTAAGAAGAGATTGAAAATGTACCGCGGAAGAGATGCCAGGACGCGTGAAATCCGTTGTAAAAACCCAAAACACAAAAAAAAACCAAAACCAAAAGTAAGAGTTTAATAAAAAATTATTAAAATTAAAAATAAACCCTCGCTGATGTGTCGAAGCGCTTATTATCGCGACCACACGGCACGGCATGGTGGTGGAGAAACGTGAAAGAAACACCAATGACGTCAGGTACGAAGAAGCCGAAATACCGCACCGCACCGATGGCGTTTGTTATTGACGGCGTGATGGAATGGAAAAGCGAAATAAATTTACAATCCAATAAAAATGGTAATGAAGCGCTATTAATTTCACTTTACCACAGGACCCCCCCATGGCTCGCTTCATCGTTCGCTTCGTTGGTGCTGTGTGTGTGTGTGTTTTTTTTGTCGGTTCGTTTTCCATTTTGCAGTTAGTAATCAAATTTGGTCAGCGAAATTGAGGTCCAGTGTATTTGCCACCTACTCTCTGCTCTGGATGATGTGCATGTAAGCTGCAGCCGCGGTGGGCCGTTTGGGCGTTGAAAAATGTTGTTTTCAATAAACCAAAAACACGATCCGTGTGTGTGTGTTCACGGCATCGTATCCATAATGTATTAGATTGTTTTCTATTAAAATCAGCTTCAACCTTCGATTCCACGCCTGATGACCGCGCCGAGTAAGTTGCTCGTTGGTGATGTTGAAAGTTGTCCGGCGCTGGTAGGTATTGGAAGTAAATGATGAAACTTTTACTTTTCTCCCTCTTTCTGCCGGCCACAAAAATGCCGCAAATCTTGGCCTTCTACTGCAGTACTGCTGCCTCGCTACTGAAGCGAGAAACTCGATAAACAACAATTTAGCATAAATTTCGTGCTTCCGCAACAGCCCGTTCTACGTCGTAACAGGAAGTCTACAAAGTAACAGGAAACCAGCACACACACACACACACACACACACACTCGATTGGACTGGACAACGGTGGACAGAACTCATAAGAATGCATTGCAGGTTGGGAAATGGCAAGACTGCAGGGCATAGTTGGACTTTGGCATGTGGCTGTGGCTTTCGGAAGGACACATTGTGCAGCTCTTAGCTAGCCCGTTCCTAACTCGTCTATAGTGTACAAGTTCAGGTTGCAGCTGCGTGTCGCACCGAGTGGTGCACCGAGAGGGAGCTTTTTGCCTTTTGCGAGAAAACTTTCGTCGTGGGTTTTTCACTTTTCAAGTGCTCGGCTGCCACTGCAGCGCAAATACTTGGCTAGCGACTTGGAGTTTGCTGCTTGGTTTATAGCCAAAGTATTCACATCGCTTCGCCTTTGTCTGGTATACTCAAAGTGGTAAAAGTGTGTATGTGTGTGTCGCCATGACGACCCACTTCATCGATGATAATCACACTGATGACGATGGTCGCGAGTGGAATTCTTTGGAAAGTTTAAGAGCTCCGAAGATTCTTTGGCAGCAAGCAAATTTTCAGCTTATCGTTTTTTTTTTACGGTGATCAAACCGAAGGTAAGGCAAAATTCCATTAAGCTTTGCAGAATGATATCACATAAATTAGTGAACCTCTTTCAGAGCGTGTCCAATTTCAAGCAAAAGATTGTATTCCGTGTTGCAGGTACCAACGTATTGAATATACATCATTCCGCAGTCAGATAGACTGTTTTAAACCTTCAAAAGCTAAAAATGGTCACGATATACGACACAAACCAAATGAATTATGCCCTTCGTTGTACAACAACTAGATAAGCTGTTTTCGAAGGTGGTGAACGAGAATGAGAAATGATGCTGCTACCATTACTCATGCTGGCACCTGGTTCGAAACCGAAACACCCACTTTTACGCGGCAATCTCTTATCTTATTGCTAAATCCGCCGCAAACAAACCACACAATAATAGACTGCATTGTTAATCTTCCATCCGACCGCAGCGCAGGTAGCATAAGCAGCAGTGTTCCTTCCTTTCTTCGCTTCCGTTTCCACGCCCGTTCCCGGACCAAACATACGCTTCTCGGATCTAATCTCGGATTGTTGCTGAGAACGTGAGTGAGCCTGAAGAAGGCCCCGTCCGCCATCTCCGCGCTGCGATCGACATTAGGAATAAAATAAACAATTGGGCCGAGCCTCTGTTTAACACATCGTAACATCGCCACCTCATGTGTCGGCTTGAGGGCCCACTCGTGTGCGCGTAGGCTATGGTCGAATGGCCATGGTGAGACGTGCGCGGAATACTAATCTCCGCCAGCGCCAGATTATCTAGCTGCAGTGTGCGAAACCTCCTCCATTCGTATTCGCATTTTGGTAGCGCAGAGAAAGGTAAGCAGTACACGCGCACCTTTTTGGAGGGGGGAGGAGCGCTCAGATACTTGAGGTTGTGTTTTCTTCGATTGTTCTTTTTCTTTTTCGTTTTTTGAGGCAGCAAAACGGGTATTCACTCGAGCGCATAATATGAACTAGACTCTGGAGTTCAAAATGCTCGTTTCCTTATTCTTGGGATGAGAGAGGTTTAAATTTGAAAGCTGGAACAGATTTCAGATTTGGCATATTATTTTTAAGCATAAATGATAAATATTACAGAAACTTATAAATGCAGTATGTAATAGCACATCCAGATCCTCTTTCAAAAAACTCAGAAGGAGCCATTAATTTTGCTGGTAAACAACGAGAATTAAGATTATATGCGTCCAAAATTTACCGAAACGTGCACAACACAATAGCAGGAACTCTGTTCACTAAGCTTAAATTTTTGGAATAAAATAATGCTCTAACTCTGAGTTTGCTCATGTATATTTGGAAACACAAAATTCCGGTCATACTCTATCAATGTGCCAGAAGTATCTACGATAACAAAAAAAATCCTGCATGAAAGCAATTAATAAATAGAACTCAACGTCTGTCTTATTTTAAAATAGTTTAAGTAATATTCTGTTGACTGTTCTGTCGGTATATTTTTATATAAGTGATTAATATTGATAGATGACACTGTAAACTATCAAGTTAAAGTACAAATCAAATACAAAATTATGCAACTGAGAAACTCACAAAAGCTTCTCACACTACCACAGGAAGTTGCGACTTTGTTTCTACAATATGAGGTTGTACAAAATTGAAGCATACATTCATTACTATTGTTCGCACTTTAATCATAAATCACTGTTTCCCGTTCTCAACTACTCCTAAAGGTATCTGAGACTCGAACTGCGGTTTCCTCCAATCGTAGCAGAGATTCAATAAACACATATTTTCATTTTTCCTCCCTCGTTGGCACATTTTCGTTGGCCAAACTGCATGCATACGAAAGAACCAATCACCTGCGGGCGACACCTTGGCATAAGTAGTTCCGTACCGCGGTACATCAAACACAGCTTATTGGCGATGGTGCCGGAAGCCAAATCACGGCCGCCACCACCATCACCAGATCCCCCCTCCGATGATAGCCCATCCTATCGGAAGCCCTTTGTTGCGCATAAATCACGAGCACGTTTCGTCTATGAAAGAACAGCAGCAGCAGCAGCAGCAGCAGGAGGAGGAGGATTATGTTGGATTTTCGCGTACTACAAAGCGTGTCGCGCGTGCTGTGCGAGCGTACCGTGCCATGCCATCACTACCAGGCGTCTTCTCCACTTCAGCAACCCAGAAACTGGCCAGCTTCTTTCGCAGTCTCATTAATGCAGCCCTAATTTATGCAACGTACTACCGGGGGGCAACCACTGCACAGCACACACACACAGGATGCTGCAACGAGGGCTTCTGTGCAATGCACTCGGTGTGTGTGTGCGCGCGAGCCTGTGTACCGTTGCCATGGAGGCAACGGGTGTTAAGACCTGGCAAACCTGGCGTGGCCGGTCCGTGCAGCCATTTAATATGCTCAGCATCTTGGCAAACCATGGGCTCCCAACAATTTCCCAGTTAATTACAGCAGGCCAGACCCAGGTGTATTACTCATGCTCAGCACTGCTGCTGCCGCTGCTGCTGCTTCGTGTTTGCGCTGCTTGGGCTGCATGTGTGGCTGGGGCAACCGTAAGCGTAGCATTTCCACTCCGGAAATGTTCACGATGTGTGTGTTAGCTAGCAATTATCGAGCGCGTCCATGAATTGTTGATGTGCGTTTGGGTTTCAACGTTGCATTATTATATTTTCAATACTTTCATCATCCACCGACGCCAGAAGATTGGTTTAATCATCTGTTTGGTGGCGTAACATTTCAAACAATTTCCGGCGGTCCCACGCTGGGGGTATACTCGCGCGTGGTTACAACTATGTTATCAGCACTTCAGGTGAGGTACACAGCACACTCGCACACGGCAAATGGCGGCGACAGCATGTGTGAGGAAGTAATAGGATTTCTTTACACAATCCCCGCCTTTCAATTTCGCACACAATACGTGCACTGCATACCCAGGTGATGACGGTGGTGGTTGTGGTGGTGGTAATACCGTACTGGAAACGCTTCTCCATCTCGCCTGGCACCGCGATGTTTACCAATGTTGCAAATGATATTTATGCTGAGCGGCAGTATCGCGGGCCACGAGTGTAGCGGGACCGCATTGCAATCATGGCACCGGTAAATGGCGTGTTTTTATCCGCCACTTAGCCTCCCTACTATCCGGAATGCCACAGTACACAGTTTCTACCGGCCGGGTAGAACCCGGCTACTGCTTTCAACCGAGCATAATTTATTATAAGGAAGCCAATGGTCCCATTGCACCCAGGTAACCAGCAAGCGCCAGCAAGCGTTGCC
This sequence comes from Anopheles darlingi, assembly GCF_943734745.1. Classification (NCBI taxonomy): domain Eukaryota; kingdom Metazoa; phylum Arthropoda; class Insecta; order Diptera; family Culicidae; genus Anopheles; species Anopheles darlingi. The sequence continues at coordinate 74,649,216 of NC_064874.1, read as the reverse complement.
ATAGTTTTTCCCTCTCCTCTTCCTCCCCCTCCTCCTTCAGCTCCTGTTAGCCAACCATTACCGCTCTACGCGGTTCTCGTTGGGCTAATTTAAGTTTTCAAAGTCGTACGCTAATTTCACTCACTGTTCGCCATGATTCTGGGGTTTTTTTTCTTCTTCTATAATTTTTATTGGAAAGCATTTGTCACCGGCGACGGCCAACAGCCAGCCAAAGCGCGCGAGCGCGCTAGAGCAGAAGCTGCAGTTTGGGGCTAAAAACGCGAACGGGGGAAAATAGCCCGGTACGGACGAAAAAAGCAAAAATTGAAAGACAATCGTTGCAAGCGGGGAAAACTGCAGGGAAAACTCGTTGGCGCCAGCCAACTTTCGCCAAGCTCGTCCCAACGGAATGGAACGTCTGAAAGTTCTCGCCGGCCGAGCCCAAAACTTTTGACCGGTTGCTTCCGTGGTGTGCTTGGCCGGCATCTTCATACAAAAACACACACGCACACACGCACACACACACGGGTGACCAGAATGATGACAGAAATTCAGATCGCTCGTGGACGATGCGACTCTCGGTGCACTCCCGTGGCGCTCTCTTTTAATGCGACATTTTAGAATGATCTCGATGGAGTTGGAGCGACCGACTCCGTGGGCAATGGCGTCGTGGTCTGGACTTTAGCTTTAGCCTCCACGTACGGCACGGTCCAGTCTCCGGTCCGGACAAAAAAGGTTTCTTCCTTCCCGATCCCCGCCATCGCGGTGTTGCTGCTTGATTGCATTTATCGCAAAGTTTCGTCGTGATGGTCCGAAAGAAGCAGAGGAAAAAGAAGAAAGAAGCAACAAAGGAGGAGCAATGGTGGAACCCCCGGGGTTGGGGATGCTTCTCACCTTATTTGCACAGTTGCAGTTGCACAGCTGCACGGCAATTTGGCTTATTGCTTCGCAGCGCGTCGCTTCGCCAGCATCTCAGCCGGCAGAAATGAGGACTCCCGACCACACACACACACAGGCCACACTCTTTTATGTAGAAATAGGGGAAGGGGTTTCTGGGTGCGATGGGGTGACGCTCCGCGACAGCTTTTCTCCGCTTGCTTTTTCCTTTTGTGTGCTTCTTTTTTGTTTTGTTTGCGGTTCCCGTTCCTATTTTCTTTCTAGCTCAAAAATCATTCCATTTCCGATTGGTGGAGGAGGATGAGAAGGAGGGGTGTGAAAGGAGGTGGTTGGTAACATGAGGAAAGGGAAAGGGTTTTAGGGTTGAGTGCCATAATATTTGCACAATGTCGTGGCAGCTGTCATGTGAGAGTGGGCACCATGAACTGCACTCATCCGGAACCCCATTGTCGTCATCATCATCATCATCATCATCAACGTCATCATCGAACGCAAATTGGAGAGTTGGCAGCGGGTTTCGTGTGCGTGGAGCTTTGAGTGCGGACTAGGACTTTATCAAAACAAATACAAAAAAAAAAATAGTCAAAGGAATGAAACTGTTCCGCCCTCCTTCAGGGAGAGAGAGAGAGTGCGTGTGGAACGGAGAGCACCGGCGCGTAATTTCCCCTCCCCATGGTACTCGAACAGATCGGTAAGGGAGCGCGAATGCCATGCGTTAATCCTTGGGATGGACACTATCGAACCTCGCACTTGGTTCGTCCGTCCAGTTCCCCGGATAACATCCATCGCAATGTCATTCATGCAGTTAAGCTTTTAATCTTGACCACATCAGACCACCCTGGCAGCGTTGTGTTGGCGTAGTGATGCATCGCGGTCTGGCATGCTAATGGGAGTAACTGTTGCAAGCCCCCGCCCCCGGTGATCCTATTAACGCCACTGATAAGCTGATTTGTTGCCCAACGGGAACCTCGGTTCAACTGTAGCATTTCGTTCCGAGCTCCGAGCTCCGTGTGTGTGTGTGTGGTCTGTGCGTCTTCCGAGCGGAACAAAACCAGATACACATTTTTCATGGTTGGCTCTCATCTGCGAATCTGCGGTGCTGTGGATTGAAGTGAAACAAACATTTTTAATCATATTATTGTGGAATTTAATATCGTGTTTGGCTTTTGACCTGTGGAATGTACATGCATTTCATTTCGCCTACGAGAGAAAGAGAGAGAGAGATGGTACGGGCCAAAGTTAAGGGACCGCAGAAAGTAGCTGCAATGCATTTGACCACTCTGGCAAGATTTTCCCGAAGCGTGTATTGCGCTTAACCAACAAACGTTGAATATCAAACACCCTAAGCAAGCATTGGTTCTAAAACCGGGTTGCTATGTCGAGCTTGCAGTTAAGGCTGTCAAAGGTGGCACGGAAACGATATTAAAATTTTCAGATCCACTAGAAGATCCCACGGCAACCCTCAGATGGACTGCACGAGAAAGGCGCTCATCTTCGGAACTAGCTCTCGTCACGGCGGTTACAAAAACTCATTAACGACTTCAACCGTAATCACGTACCCGCTTAACTAAGGATCCGTTGAGAACCTCTATAAATCCTCGGCTCGGATCCGCTGTATTGCACCTTGGCACGACGCAACACGCAGATCGTGCAAGTAGCTCGCATCTTATGATGCGCTTCTCGAGGCGCTATGCAGTCGCCTTATAGCTTGGATCGCTTCATTGTTATTACCATCAGGGCTGGTGGTGCTGCTGCTGCCACGACAACGGTCACAATGGCCAATAGTTTTTGGGAAATCCAGCAAACGGAGCGCACGATCCTGGCGGTCCCTGGCACGTACCTTTTCCCCACTGAAGAGGCGACATGAGGTACCGCGGTGGTTGGTGACTTTGTTGCATTCGAATTGAAACAAATTGTAGCTCCGTTGGCGACCGAAAACTTTCTCCAGTCATCCACAGTGCCAGTGCGCGGCTAGCGAGAATAGAGAATATCCATATTCCTGGCACTCCTCCGGCAAGGAATGGAGTGAGCTGTCATTGGCCAGCACAGGCACCGCCACCGGCGCTATTTTCGAGCACAATTTGGCTTCAATGTAATTACGGACCATCGCAGCACGCGGACGCGGAGTAACTACGGGATAAAAGTTATTGTTGTGCCTCGGCATTGCCGCATCACCACCTGTGTTAAGTGTTGTCTGTGTTGTCTAGTCGCCGGCAGGCAGGTGGACTAACGCAATTCATCCGGCGTTACGATGGTACAACGAGGAATACCACAATCTATTACAATCTGGGTTCTGGTCCCAGATACCGTCGCACCGGTTTGAAACCTTATCCCCAGGGCGAAGGTATTGGCTACATGGTTCCATTGAGTTCTCCACTGGGTCCGACCCCACACAACAGATACCTTAGTCGCGCGTTAACGTCAGACGCTGTGTGGCTTCGCTAAGCTGAAACGCTAAAAGTTTCCCTCACACGCTGAGGTACAGTGAGCAGAAGCTTCACACCAAACGATGGATGATAGTTTCGGAGAGCATCTCGCGCGCATCTCGAAGGTGAAGTACCGGCAACGAGGCACCATGAGAAAGTTCCAACCCCCCTCGCTTTTGGTGTTCGCGATGCGATGATTTCGTGGTGAAGCGCAATTTTGCACTTCACTTGTCGTTTCGCGAAAGGCATACTTTTGTACCGTTCGCACGATGCACACACCGGGAGCGATGGAAGCAAACAAAAGCATCGCACATTTCCGTGAAATACAATCCATAAATCCTCTACCGTGCGGAGGATAAGCTTGTTGTCTGTGTGTTGTTTAGATGGTGCAACGCAATACTAATACCACCGATGGCGCTAATACTATTCTCAAACGACAATCCGCACCGTTTCTAGCGGAAAGCAAAACAAAAGCTTTTTAATCGGATTTCCACACTATAGCCAGTGTTGATACTTTCGAGTACTTTCGTAAAGCGTTTTCGTAACATTTCACTGAAGCAATGAACAATGTTTTTTTTATAAAAGCATTCCCGTTGTTATGATAAAAGTGATGCCAGCGATACTAGAACCAAACACAAAACTTAAGTAGCTAAGATAACGAAGCATTAAAACGAAGAATTCCCCCACTCGAAAACAAAAACCCCTCGTAAAAGTAGTCCAAAAACGGTCCATAATCCATCATAAAACCATTCTGCAGCAGCTGTAATCCACCATCCACCACCGTCATGTCCTAGATAGGATCACTAGACGCCGGTTCGTTCGAGCGCACCAAAGGACAGTTGTTGTGTCTTAAGTCCGTCCACGAATCACGTGCAAATTTGATGAAAGACGCGATAGTGCGCTCGAGACACGACACTGCGCGCTGATCCCGGTGGAAAGATAATATGCGAAGGGATACCAGAAGGTGTCCTCAGCCTCAGTCTGGCTGCATCGTATCGCGTCAGCTGGTATGGCCCCTTGGTGGCTGCTGGACTGAGAAGAGGTAAGGACACTGCTTCTTCCCCTCCTTCTCCTTCTGCTCCTTCTAGCCCATAGTATTCGTGTATTCTTCCACTTCTCGCGGTGACCTCGCTATTTCGATGACATCTTATGCTATTTTTGGAACGTAGCACGTTACTCAAAATGCTCTCGTCCGCCCTTCGATAAGCCTAGCTCGACTCCCGGTGTGTCCCTGGTAGCAGTGAAGTCAGTGAAGCTTAAGTGTCTCATGGTGAGCGCGAAGGGCGAAGCAAAGATGGAAAATGGAAAATGGAACCGAGCCCGAAATGCCAAGATGATTGCACATGTTCTATCCCCTGGTTACCGAGGGAAGCTCCGATGCCTTGCCGAGGCCCAACCCAAGAAGTATCGACAATCCTTAGGGCGTGTGGTCCTGGCGTGCGGATTGTGCGCCCGGCTCTCAACTGTGATCAACATTAATTCCGCTAAATTGATTCAAAAGCGTACCGCCGTCCGCGAAAGTAAATTATTAGAGAGACCTTTCCTCTTCTGTTGTCGGGAAAATGACAATTTTCCTTCCTGACGTTCGGCTCCCTACACAGCTACAATCGCCCTAACGATGGAACTCGTCAGCCATCTTGTCGCCGCAGGCAATCGCCGCAGGACCACCAACGGAGAGGGGCAACGATCGTCGTCCCGTCGCTCGTCAACTTCGTTTAATTTCATTTTCAACCGATCGTCACCGAGGGCTACCGGACCACGTTCTTCGTTTCGCTTCAACCTCCTTTCGAACACAAGACAAGACGCCCAAGGTTGGTTGGTTGGCTAGTTGGGGCAGTGCAGTGCGGTGTACATTCACGATAGTTCCGCGTGACCGGAGCGACCGTAAATTGAGCAGAATGAGTGTAATTGAAGGCGTTGAAATTTATTGTTTCTTGTAGCTCTGAAGCGCTGTACAATTTATATCCTTCCTCCTTCAGCACAACAACAACAGAAAGCATCTTCAACCTCACCATGGTAGCGGGCCTTTAAAGATAGGACCATTTTGTGTAATGGCGGTGACGGACTAGTGCGGACGAAAGGATACAGCAGAAGAACGGTACGTAAAGAAGGTTTAATTTGGTTTTTTTTCTTTGTTTTGTTTTTTCCCTTCGTTTCTGCTACTCGAAAACTCACTTCACCCAACGTGAGCAGAGGAGATTTGCTCCGGTAACGGTCCTTAAAGGGGTCGTGAATGGCGCAAGGCTTACTAGGATGCAGACCGAAAAGACCGAGACGCTGCTGCACGCTCCCCGGAGCATACTGAAAACCAGCGAACGAACGAACAAACGAACATCGGACCGGTAAGAACCGAAAGACCAACCGGACGCAGCATAAGGTAAAGCAGCAGCAAAAGGGGAAACCGTAACCAAACCAGGCGCAACGTCCTTCTCTCTCCCTCGAGAGAAAGAGAAGACTAATTCAGTGAAGCTTATGAATAAATTATGAAATTGCACAAGCTCGCCGCATGACGCCGTGCAGCACCATGGGCTGGTTGGAACCGAAACCCCAGACAAGATGGGCCTGTGTGTGTGTGTGTGTTCTTCTCCGGCCTCACCTTGCGCCTTTTTTCCCCCGTTTTATTTTCCTTCATTTTTTTTTTTGCTGGTGCACGTAAACCTTACCCAACGGCCAGAGCTGCACAAAAACAAACATTCATAAAGTAGTGCAATTACGGCAGGAATACCAATTAGAGGAACCGCTCGCTTTGTGTGGTGTGAGAGGGTGGCGAGGAAAGGAAAGGAAAGGAGCCTTGGGCCGCTTAGCGCTACCATAGATTCAGTTGGCCATTTAACGCCCGCTGGCCAACCTTTTCGGGAGGCTTCGGGAAGCGCAAATGAATGGTCCGGAACCGCACCGGCACCGGAAATGAACTTTTAGCTGGCTGGCTGGCTGGCTGGCCGCGCATTAGCGAAGGAAGTGGCGGTTCTGCCCTCGCTCTGCCCTCGGTTCCGCCCTTCCCCAGGCCCGAGACACGCACCCACAAAGCCGAGGCGCTGCACTTTTCGTTGCACCATTGCAAACGCTACACTCCCGGTGTAACCCGCGGTGTGACCGCAGTCTGTGCGCCAGTATGTGTGTTATGAGTTTCCCCCAAAATCGGTCTTTTCCTTTATGGTCACGCGCGTTTCGTTCTCACTTCCGAGCGGTTGAGGCCACAGTTGCACCCTACGCCACCAGCCAGCAGCAAATCGACGATTGTGCCATTGTGTTGCAGCGAAGGAGGAGACCGGATCCAGAGTAGTAGCAGCAGCAGCAGCAGTCTGTCAGGGAGGAAGAAGAAGGAATGAAAAGAAGAAGAAGGAAAAAGCCAGCGACGAGTAGTGATCAGTAGCACTGGCAGTAGCAGTAGTAGTAGTAGTAGGTAGCGCTCGACGCGTACCTCACCACTTTACTTATTCAGGGATTATGAGTTTATTAAATAAAAGTTATGCTTCGCGTTTAAGCACCCACCGGGCTTACATTACACCATTTTGTGCGCGCGCCCGCCCGCTTGCGTGTGTGTGTGTGTGTGCGCACATCGTAACCATGCCTCATTGCCACGGTCATTCCGGGACAATTACGGCAGCTTGTTCGGAATGAATTATTACCCGGGCAGCCCGGCAGGAATTGGGGTCCGGGGAGTGGAAGTCAGGCCCTGGGACAGCCACTAAATTATGCACACGTGGCGTCCGCGATGCACCGGCGTGGCGAGTGCTCGGTTTTGGGCCCTTTTTTTATTGTTTCTTTTTTTTTGGTTTGTCTCCTCCTGCTCCTCCTCCTCCTCGTTACCCTCGCCCGAACGGTTGATTACACGATGATGGGTGGTTTTGAAAATTGCAGAACCCCCCCGCGGAAAGTGCGCGCCACCGTCGGTCCTGCCACACGCTTGAGAGCTTATTTTCCTATTAATCTTTCATCATTAATTACTTGTTTCGTATTTCGTGTTGCTCTTGTGTTTTGTGCCATGTTTTACATCAGTGTGTGTGTCTGCACACAATGGTAGTCACATTTGAAACGCAGTTTTGGGAGGTAGAAAGGCAACACTTTGGTTTGGATTGCGTTTAGGTAACAACGTCCTAACATGGGTGAAGGAAGCGTAATCTCAAAGTAATTGTTGTGGTATTACCATCGCGAAGCTGTTTTAAATTAAGTGCAAACGAGTTGCCTTTTTTCGTGTCCAAAGAACACCACAGGAAGGGTTTCTCACGTTCATTTAAACGATGCATACATTTTCGGTTTATTTTTTAACCCTCTAGATTTATAATTTGTACGTTAAAATCTCAACCATCGTGAAGATGAGTGAGACTAAAACACATTAAGGAGATTTCCAGGAGAAAACGCTTCGAATACGAAGTAACAAATGATTAGGAACAAATAGTTCAGATTATTTGAATTCGTCTATAGAATATTCCATCAGTTTCCAAACTTTTACTGACTGACTAAACTTCAAGAACTGGGTCAGTAATAGTGTCGTCTAAAGCGCGAGCAACGGGCAAGTAAAGTGAAGTATTCAGAAGCAGAATTCACTCAAAAGAAACAACAAACGTACTGTCTACGCACTTCAACCGGTGACCAACGTAACGCGTAATCGAATATTCTGTAAGATCAACCACGAATACTCAGTAAGCCAGTTGACGCCCATTCTTTTCACCATAAAATTTCCCAATAATTCCAAACTTGATCGTTGACTTCGATGAAGATAACATCCAGCCAGCACCGAAATACTCATTACCGATGCACCACTTCCAAACACTGCACACAATGGCCACCACTTGAACAGCTGCAAATTTTTCAACTTCTGAGCATCGACGCGATATGCTCGATCATTTCTATCCCACAAACATTTCTCCAACGAGAGCGATGTAAAAATCAACAAAACCACCCCTCGCCCTGTTGATTTCTCGTGTGACATTCGCCGGTTTAAAACAGCACCGTGCTCCATTTTCACTGTGACGGTGGCCCGATTGTTGACTCGTGGCGCAAACAGAATGCAAACCGAGCCGAGTCGAGCCGAGCCGTCGTTCCGGCGTGACTAAGTTCGCTTCTTGCTTTACTTACACCAGAAACCCCCGGGGTTGCCGGGGTTTTGCCTTCGCCGGACAAATTTGTTTGAGCTGAAAAACTGAAAAGTGAAATCTATTACCCACCACCACCGGTTGCAGCGCCAGGAATGCAAATTGCAAATTGGACGCAACACAGCAAACAATGTTCGGGATGCTGCTCCTGCTGCTGCTGCCGTTCGGTCGAAACTTGTTTCAATTAATCCCAACCAACACTGGTGAACATCAATTTACTGTTCGCTTAAATAAATTTTCTAATGAATCAGAGCGAAATTTATTTCCAACTTTCCGGGGCCGGAGTGTCAGGGATTTGGGGGGTTGCGGGTTGGAACTTTTTGCTCCGAGAATTCACGACATTCTGCCCCCCCCCCCCCCCCTCCCTATAGTGCCTAGTAAAGCTCACTGCTGTGTATGTGTGTGTATTTCATTTTCTCGAATACCATACGAGGTTTTAGGGGAGAAAGGCTGCGAAGGGTGGTGTTTGGTGTCCCTTTCGAGAAGAGTGCAGCAGACGAAAGAGATATAATCGCCTCTCTCCCCCTTCCTAACACCAACAACAATTCCAGTGTGAGATGCGCGGCGTGGTGTTGCGGTGAGACAAAGTTAATGGTTGTTAGTTTGTTCTTGTAAGGACGAAAGTTTAGCGATTCGTTTGGCCGATGCCACCCCCGCCGCTCGCTTACCCTCCCTCACCGTCTCGCTCTTGTTATTTGCACGAGCAAAAAAAAAAAAACTTCCCGTCACACCCTTGCGTTCTCTGGCGAATGCTTGCAGCTGGCCCTTGCGTTGACGTTACTACGGAATGCAAAACCCATTACCAACACGATTAACAAACGAAAGAGAACGAGCGCAGGGAGGGGAATGAATGGATGGAAAAAGAATCCCAAAACCTCGAACAAACGAAACCCGCCGGGAACGGAACGGATTTGCGTACAATTTTGCCATTAGTTCAAAGCCGTGCCGGAAGAAAAACCCCTGTTAAAATCTCGTCGTCACCATGGCAATGGCCGCCGGTAACGTGCCGGAGCTCAAATTAAGTTTGAATTAACTTGGGGACAGATAAACTGTGATTCGTGTTCGTGGGTTAGAAACTGCACTCCACGATGACTTCAGACACTGCGCCCTGCTCTGGTGTGACATTTGGGCGAACGAAGGGAATTAGAAAGCACTTGGTGGTGGTGCTGGTGTTCGTGTTGATGTTGGTGGTAGTGCATAAGTTGGTCTGCTTTCAACGGGAAACAAAACAGTGAGCGACACTCTGGCGCGCCACGCCACGGCACAGAATGACAAAGTTTCAGTACCCCCCCCCCCCCCCCCCGGGGAGGGAATGGCCACCCTGATGTCCGGGAGAGAGGGGGTGTTGGCCAGGTGTTGAGTTTTGTCTGAAGCTCCTGGAAACTAAAGTCGACAGTTTCCAGTAGTTGGAGTAGCTGGCGCCAGTTCCGGGCTGCGGCGAGTGTCTGTTTTTCTCCAGCATCCAGCCCTGGGGACAGGAAGCTCGAATTCAATTACATGCAACGAAAAGCCCAACAAGGGGTTCAAGTTTCAGATGAAATGCCTTTAATTACTGCCGCCACTTGTTTTGGTCACTTGTGTATCGGATCGCACTTCGGGATCTCACGAACGGTTCCGCGCTTTTCTCACCTAAAACCAATCGAAAAAATTCTCGATTGGTTCGAGATCGTTCGAGCTCAAGGTCTGGGATCGAGCAGCTCAACACCTAGACAGAAGAAAAGCTTCCTAATTGGTTGGAAAATGAAGCGACTAAAGCCGAAGCCGGGCGTCGGTGGCAGTAGCAACAGCAGCAGCAGCAGGACGAGCTGCTAAATGGCCAATGGTTTTGGTTGTGTGTTGGTTGAATGAAGAGCATAAGCACCTCTCACCGGTGGTTTCCTCCAAAAGCCCTCTTCTGCATCTTCCTCCTCTTCCTCTTCTACAGGCCACCTCTTGCCGCTTGCAACTGTCCACTGCTCACAAAAGGACCCGTCTTTCATCTTGTCTTGAAAGCATACCGCACAACTACAAACATTCAATAAACTACGACCGTACTCCGGGCGGTGGTGCAAGAGAACGTTCTCCGAGCATCTGAGTCCACCCCGAAAAACCCACTCCTTCGCCCTTTCGTCCAGGCACAAATAGGTTATCACAATTGTTATTCTTTTCCCGCCCCCAAGACCCCCGGCCTGGGGCCTTTTCCTCGCCAGCAGAACCAACAGTACGGCGCGGTGCAACAGGACTGAAATGAAACTGAACCTGCAGCCCGCAAAATGGCTACCACGACGGAGGGCGGCAAGCGAAGCCCTGAAACACAACGCAAACCCCAACGGTCCGGGCATTTGATGCAGACAGAGCTGAAGCAACCACTCCGAAGTACCTTCCCCTCCGGGGGGCGACCTGGGTCTCTCTCCTTCTTTGTGCTGGCGTTTATCAAACCGACACTATCGTTTTCCTTCAATATTTTCCAAAGCCCCTTCCTTCCAAGAAAAGGAAGCAGAAGGAAGGTAGGAAGCTGGTGTTAGTAGTGGTGGTGGTGGTGGTGGTGGTGGTCAGGAAACGAAACTTGTGAATACCGTTTCAGGCAAGAGGGCTGACCACGGAACCATTCAACATCGGAACACTTCAGGGTTGAATCTTAAGATACGGACCACTCGGTGGAAGAAGTAACTCGAGCTCTTTGTGTGGCGCCATAGCCCCGGCACACTAGACCCAAAGCGGGGTTCGTGTTTCTCGTCCTCTTCAACCCCCCCTCCCCCGGCGACCGAGAAACCGGCAAAACGCTTGCTAAAAGCTGGGTTTCATCTGCGATAGAGTTTGATTTATAGAATGAATTTTGTGGAATATGCTTACCACGGTGCCGTCGGCACTAACACACTAAGCAAATGCTTTCTCTAATCGTTCTAATTGCGTTGCCAATTTCATTTTCCTGCATACTCAAAACGCACTCGAAATGATGCCTGCCTGAAGTAGGCTATCACACTCACAGTGTCAGTGTCATCTTGTACGTCACGTAAATGAAAGCCTTTATCTTTGCAGAGTGATAGGACTTCGGGGTTGGACAACAAAGACTGGGAAGGAGACACCGGCACCGGAGCGCACTATTTTCCAAGTAATGGTTTTGTTTTTCTCTCTCTCTGGATTCTGAACTGGCTTTCATTTCATTTTCCATCATCTCATGCAACACACTATTCCTCCAGCACAAAGACTCTTCTACATCAAATGAAAAACGGAAAACATAATTCCATTGAAAAACATATCGAGCCTGAGTGAGTGAATGATAGCGGCCACCTTTATGAGCTGATAGTTAGATAGCCACCACTGAAGTAAGCAAAAGGGGCACCGAGATGCAGACAGGAGGCAACTCTGGCCATACCGGAACTATATCTATATGCGCACGGTCGGTTCGCTCCGATTTAACGGACAGGTGGCGAAATGCAGCATGAATTATGCGAAAGTTAAATGTGTCAGGCGCGGCGGCGCGTTCCCACTCGGCCGCTCATTAGCACCGCGTGTGTTTCATTTATCGCCGGAAATCAAAAGAGAACCTGGCACCGAGGCGTGCAGCATCCGGCAGCGAACCGGGGCCGAGGATGGTCTCGGTCGCACCAAACACTCTCCAAAACTTTGCCACTGATGCAGATTCGGGTGCAATCTCGGGTCGGGCTGATGCATGGAGTGTGCGCCAAGCGCGCCAAGTAAATATGCACACCGCCAGTCCGGCGCGTTTGGTGCGGTGAGAAGTTTCTGGGAAATATTTATGATCCGGAAGGCATCGCTGGCTTGGTTTTTGGGGACCGACTGGTTGGCCACCTCTATCATATGCCGGTTTCTCGGTGGTGAAGTGAATCATTAGTACGGCAGCTCGAAACTCACTATACAAGCGTACGCTTAGTTTTTTTTGCCCCCATTTTCGGTGCCCTGTGACCTGTGCCCTGTGGATGACGAGCCACGAGGTTGGTAAGTGATTAAAAGCGGCCGCTCACTGCAGGCAATTCCTATGATGCCTTCCCTGTTATTGCTATTGCTTTTATGCTTGCTGCTGGTTGTACGATACCGTAACAAATCCATACAGCCATTCCTATTCGGCTGCCGTGCGCCAGAAATTAATCAGCAAACTATGAGGCATCGGAACCTATGCCGGTTGCTGGTTGCTGGTTGCCGGTTGCGATTGCGCGCTGCAATGCTGGCTCTTTATTTTGCAAACTGAAATAACCGCGCATAAACTAACCGCAGATTACCGAAACATTACACAACGGGCGCAATGTTGCGGAAACGGAATGCCGTTCATGAAATCGATATGTTTTCACGGTAAAGTTGTCAGTTTTCCCCACAACAACACTATCAAACAATATAGTTCTCGGTATCGTTCTCTCTCTCTCTCTCGGAATAAAATACTCCCATTTCCGTTTGCACAACTCAGGCTTTATTCCAATATTTTCCCCGGCTTTTAATGCGTATGCACATACACCATCACCATCGTGCGTGGTGATCAAATACAAAGCGCTCTCAAGCTATGGCAACGAGATAATCATTTTCCGTGAAAAGCCCGTCCACCCACTGGCACCCTCCTAAACCGTTCAATTTCATTTTTCCACCGCCTCTGCAGACCGCCCAACTGTGGCCGGCAAAGGAAAACGTGTGAAACCGCACTCCTCTCCTCGGACCCTCAAACCGGGAACCAACCTTCAGCTTCGTGGATCAGCTAGCGTCGAATAATGGCTAAAACTGTTTCACTTCGAAGGGAAAATTCGGTCGGCATTGCGCTTCAAAAAGGCCGAATCCATTACCGCACATAGTTGACCAGATCCTCGATTTGGTGGTGGGAGGAGGAGGAGGAGGAGGAGGAGGAGGAACAGGAGGTGGATCATAAATATTCGCTCATTATAATGAATTTTTCGGCAACCCGCAACCCGGAGGAAGGATATCCTAGGGGGCCTAGGTTAGGATTAGGGTCGAGCTTTCGGACCGCCCGCGGGCGGGACGGATCTACTGCACTACTAGCTTCCGGAGCTTATCCCGGGAGCGAGATGCACATTTTTCAAATCATATTTTATCCAGCGAGACGCCTCCCACATGGTTTGCGTCCGTCCAGCACATTTAAGGTTTGGTCTATTTTGAGCTAAACGATCCTTAAATGGGGCTAGTGTATTTTTTTTTACTGACGTTTTTGTTTTACGGTTTTGCATGAATGTTACACCTTTCAAAAGTATTGAGGAAATTTTCTAAAAGGTTGAAGTACAACTGACAAAGATATTATTTTTGGTAAGTGGTGCTTCATACATGACTCAATGCATCGCGCTACTTTTAAAGGGACTTCCAAAAATGTATGTATTGGAAGAACCTTCGTAGCATGAAAACTACTGAACCGAAGCCTTAAAAATTTTAAACACTTTATCTGCACATTATTCACCAGCTAGATCCACCAAAATCGCAAAAAACAATCACTTGTTTGCTTCAAAATGCTACGAGAAATGGAAAAATGAAATTTAATGAAACTACGCTCGCAAGCTGGACGTAAAAAAATTTTGAAGACATGCCTTCCTGAAACATCTTCGCCGACCGTAACTTAGAGCCAAATATTCGACAATTTTCGACCAAATATTCATGAGAAATTGTCGTTTAATATCACTTTGAAACAAAACAAAAATGGCTAAAGACCGATAACCGGAAACCGCTCCAAACTTAAACGTTCTGCATAATATCCTAACCATGATTGAGCATCCCGTCCCGTGCATTGTGGGCCGAGAGGGTTGAGCAAATGAAATTATGAATCTAAATAAATAACATTCCAACAGCCCTATTTGCCTAAATGGCGCACGATAAAAAGTGTTGCTTCGAATCGACAGGATCAAAGTAGCCTTCTGCTAGTGTCAGCCTCGATCGTTGGCTGTCATTCTGTGATGGAGAGATAGAGAGAGAGAGAGAGAGAGAGAGAGAGAGAGAGAGAGAGAGAGAGAGAGAGAGAGTCCTTTTTCTACTCTGGGAGCGTCGGATGCGTGCGATGCATCCCAATTGATAGTATTATCGTCAGCTGCCACTAACTAACCAGGATCCGTCATGACCCTTAGCATCGGGTCGGAGTGAGGGTGCAACTGTAGCTGCTGCTACTGTACGCCAGCCAGAACCGCCCCCGGGGTGCGATTGTGAATAATAAATAAATAAATAAATAGGTAAATGTGGAAGAAACGCACAGCAGACACACACACACTGTGTGCACTTCTGCCAAATGAATCCCATTTGGGGCCCAATTTTCCAAAACACGATGCAAAAACGATGGCAAACCAGCAACACCGGGAGTCCGGATCCCCAAGCGCCAGAATTTAATTCGTTTCCCAAGGGCCCTCAAGCGTAAGGGTGCGTGGTGTAGCGTGCCCCACCAACTGGGAACTGGGAAAATCATTTGCACCCAGCAGCAGCCGCCAGCAACTGGCAGCAACCGGCAGCAGCAGCAGTGTACACACACACACAAATGCCCGGTTGCAGTTGCATTTGGGGAAATTATAAATTATTAATGAAATATATATATGAACGCTCTCCACGCTCTCAGCTGCTGCTGTTCCGAGGAGCTTTTGCGAATGGTCCGTGTTTGCCAGCTCGTCAGAACCAGGAATGCCAGGATTCCCCGTTCACAGACAAACAAACAAACAAACAAATACACAGACCGGGTGCTTTTCAAGTTGTGCGGATTTCTCCACTACCATTCTACGGGTCTGTCTTCTTTGCTGTCTGCTGCGAGTGAGTTCGTCCGCCTTTCCAGCGGCAGACACTCGTTGGAGCATCGCTTACCACTTTGTGGACCTTAATCTTGCCACCACCATCAGCACCACCACCACCACCACCGATACCGAAGCCAGTCGGTGGTGGTCGATCGTCCTCTTATCTCAAAACGGATAATGTGCTCCATTGGCAGATCATGTAACGTTGTCGTTCATTGGGCCCATAGAGCCCAAGCAGTAGCAGCAGCTGGTTTCTCCGAGCCAGAGACGAACCACAACGAGCTGAAGTGAGGGCTCCGAATGACGACGACGATTCTCCCCACCCTCGATTACTTCCCTAGCTTACCAATAACCTTGATTCCCGGGGCGTCACCAGTTTGATGAATGCCACGTCCCAATCTCTCTCTCTCTCTCTCTCTCTCTCTCTCTCTCTCTCTCTCTCTCTCTCTCTCTCTCTCTCTCTCTCTCTCTCTCTCTCTCTCTCTCTCTCTGTCTTGCTTGCTGCAATGCTGGCACTCAATGCCGGCCATTTGGCCCATTCTAGCCGCCCTAGCAGCAAGGGGGGACGGCAACTCGATTTGTATATTTTAGCATATAGATGGTATCAGCTGACATGCCGGGTGCCCGGGGGGAGGAAGGAACTACTACTCCCCTTGCCACGTCCGTCACCGAAAGGCACCAAAACCAGTTAGCAGCAGCCTGGGCCTGGGGCCAAGCGACAGAAGAGGGGCGCGCACAAGGATCCTAATACCCCGATCAACCAGCTGCTGACGACGCAACGCACCGACGTGGCGTTCCGTTTGCGGTACGAAGAACGGTGCACACCGAGACGCGTCTTCTCTGGCGATGGATATCTGGCATCCAAACGGTGAAGCACCATCACAACAACAACAACAGCAGTAGCAGTAGGAGCAGTAGCAGCAGTAGCATCTGGCCCAAGTATCGTGTCGGTTGACGTCCGGTCAAACCGACAACCCGCACAGTTGTCACGCGCTCGCACGCACACTACGTCACCTACAGTGGAACGCGCCTCTAGGGGCGGCTCCTTTGGTTGGCCGCCGGATCTGTGCCGGATCCGGAGAGCCGGCAGACCTTTTAAAGAGCATGTAAGCTGCCAACGATGGCAGCCGTGTGCAGAGGACGAGAACGCTTTACAATTCGCCAAATGAACGCTTCGAGGGTGACGAAATTGAACAACCGGCCGTCGCCGTCGCCGTCGCCACCGCCATTTCCTCCTCCACGGATCGCCCCCCTTTTCTGGTACCGTCGGGCAGGAAATTTGACAAACAGCACCTACTGCCGAGGTCGACGCGCAAGGAGTTCTTTTCTCACAGGAGGCAGGTTTTCTCACTCGCTCGCTCATGGATCCCTGGTCCACGGTTGTCACATCACGAACACGAGCACGACGCACGGCGCACGACGGATTCGTGTGCGGCCCCCTATATGTGCCCGGAATGCTAAATTGTCCGCAGCACAACAAACTGTCCGCAGCTGCAGCTTGGGTAGCAGTGGCATCTGCTGTCCGCCCCAAGAGCCGTGTGTGTGTGTGTGTGTGTGTGTTGGTGTCTCACAATAACTTCATCATCAGCCTCGACGACAACGACAACGACAACGACGACGACGATGAAACCACAGCATGATGCCAGCGCATCATCATCATCATCCGGCACCAATGGGGATGAGACACCACTCCGGGCTGTCCGGGCTTGTAGAGTGCAAATTTTAAAGGTAAAGATAACACACCCACACCCACTTACCTCTCTTCTTGCAATGGCAGAAGCAGTTCTCCTTCTCCTCTTTATATACCGAGTAAGGCTGCTCAACAGCTGGCCTTGAGGCCGGTGAGCACAGGAAAGGAAAGGGGCATGGTTTGAGAGCTGCATGTTGCAGTTCTCATTGCATATCCGCTGCGCATCTTTAGTAGATACTACCACTACGAAGGAAGGGTATAGGTATCGAGATCGCTTCCCGAGATGTTCTGGCTCCCGAGATCCCGCCCGGAACACCCCGGCTGGCTGGCTAGCTCAAGTGCATTATGCACAAGCGGTGGCTGAGGGGCTGCAACACAAATCCTTCTTTCCTTCTCCTTCATGCAAACAATGAAGACACCGCCCAGTGCCAGTGCCATGCCGGTGCCGATGTCTAGTTTTGTTATTTTAAAACAGACCTCCTCGACACATACACACACACACACACGCGCGCGCGCTCCCGGTGAAAAGGAACAGTGAAGGAAGCCCTGAACAGAGACACAAAAGGACGGGTAACAATGGGTGGGCTGTCGAGCAACTCGGAGAGGTGGCATTTTTGGGGAGGAAATAATCTTGCTCACTCGATCCACTCGAGCACTGGAGCAATGTGCACTACATATATGCTATCGCCATATCATAGCCCACCGGGGGGGGAGAATCACTGCTTGCCCGATGCTTGCTGATGCCCTCCAGTGGAACGCACCAACAAAATGGTGGAGAAATCTGGTGCGCAAGGGCTCAATACCCGAAAGGCCTTCGGTTCGCTTGTATTGCCGGGAGTGCTGGGAAGAAGAAGAAGAAGAAGAAGAGCGGGGACACATATAAGCACAGACGCACTCTCCATCAGTCCTCACACACACACACACACTGTTCACGCACGGCGCAACGGAGCTGCTTGGAATTGAATGCTTTATCATCCGCCAGCCCGGTCCAGGACCTACAGGGCAAACACTGGAGGTCGGTTCGGGCGGATTTCGGTGGGAAGAACAATCGAAAGGAACGGCGAGAGATCTGGATCTGCTCGAGATCTGGAACTGCCAAGCGCCCCAAAAGCGGTGGTTCGGGTGAGCGCCCCCTCGCCTCAGGGAACAATAAGACGGAGAGAGCAGACAGGATATCGAATTAACTTCCCCGGGGCCTTCCCCACCCGGGGCATACCGTGGGCGAAGGGGGAAGTGCACTCGACATAGACTCACCAGACAACGCCCGGGACGAACCCGAAATCCCGGCCCCGGACGCAGGGGAAGGTGCAGGTTTGTTGTGGCGAATGGAAGGGAACAAACGTACGCTTCCCCAGACACTCGCGCATCGTTCGGGGTATAACATAAATAAAGGGAAAGCGAGCGAGCGAGCGAGCGAGCGAGAAAAAGCCCGGGAATCCCGGGGAATTCAAATCCATGCGACACAATCATTGTTGTTGTTCCGGCGGGCAGAAGCCACCGGGTACATGCTTTCAGCATTGGGATTAAAAAGAATTACCGGGAATAATTTGTATTGCAAGACGACGACGACGACGACGACGACGACGACGCATTGTTGGTGCTTCTGGTTTAAGATACTCGATTCGTCTGCAGAGAATTCGTCCCTCGAGAGGAGCCACAGTTTTGGTACCGGTCTCTCTCTTTCTCTTTCTCTCTGTCTCTCTCTCTCTCTCTCTGTCTCTAGTTCTAGTTGTGCCAGCTCGTTAGTTTGCATGCCAGAACCCGGCATGACTTCTTCAAGCGAACACAGTGTTTGTGTCGTGATTGTTGAAACGGAGGATGCCATGAGCATTCTCCTCCCTGGAGCTTCTCGAGCACTTCCATCGTTCCATCTCCTCCACCAGCGCCACGCCTGGTAGGTTCGTTTGTTAATCGTCCAGATGGTCCAGATGGCCAGACAGAGAGAGAGAGAGAGACTCGTGGTGGTAATCCGGTGCATCTGCACACCGGCATATAGCAACCGGGGTTAAGCAAATATGGCCTGTCCCAGAAGTCATTCGCTCCTCGTGAGAGGGTGATTGCCGTGCTCGAATACGTTTCGGGACGAGCCGAAGTAAATCGGATTTAAGAGCTTCACCAAATTGGACGATTTGCAATGTGTGCCGCATTGCACAGCTGTACACTGTTATATATTCATAAATCTCATTGTAGCTTTTATGGGGAACCATTACTCCAGGACCGGTCTCGTGGTCCTGTTGCTGTGGTGTTGATGAAGCTAAAGGGATGGAACCACATCGAGGTTATGACCGGGGGAAACAAACCAAATCAATGATTGAATAATTGATGCCCCGCACATGCGTCAAATATTACGAAATTTTCCTACAGTAGATCTTTTATTGCATTTAAAAAAAAATATCTAAAACAAAGCAAGGAGTTCGATGCCAGGTAGTTGTACCACTAGGGACCTTCATTTGGTTGTAAAGTAAATTGTGTAAAATCAGACCAACGGACCGGTTTGCCGGGGCTCTATATCGGCATCATTAGCCCTCTCCCCCCTTCCCCTTTCCCAGCCGATAGCAAATGTTGGTCAATGGTATCAGCACCGCAAGCGCCCCGAACGCAACGCTCGCCTCACGCTAAACACGCTGCTGCTGCTGCTGATTCGATCATCGACCCAACAATTTGCTCATTTCAAACTGGCAAACTCAATAAATCGCAATATTAAATATTAATTTCTATGTGGCCCCGTATCAGCTTTCACCAGTGTGTCCGTGCTCGAGGCAGGCAAATTAAACACCCTCTCTCCTCCTCCGGCCATTCCCGACCCCTATTGAAAGTTTAACCTCATCATCCTCACACACACACACACACACACACACACTCGTGCATGGAGGGTAGTAGGGCCTCCTAATTGCCCACCCCAAAATGGCCACCTCCCCGCTCCGGGGTGGTCTGTTTGATGTGTTTAAGCTACAAAACCCCTGACCCCAAACCCCTATAATGCACCCGTGGTGAGGGTTGTTGGTGGTGACCGGAAACGGTTCCGGAAAATCGTTATCTCCGATTGGCACTAATGAATATCGAATCGGTCAACAGACAAACCTCCGATACTCCGATGCTCACCACCACCACCACCACTACACATCCGCATGGCAAACAAAATAAATTATTTTGCCCACCACCAGCACCACCACCACCACTACCACGGCTACTGCCACGGTCTGCACCACCGTGGCAGGAAGATTGTTTCCGCAGAAATTGTGCGGCATGTTTTTCCTCCAAACGACCACCACCTAGCGGTATAATGGGTGACAGAGTAGCAGCAGCAGGAGCAGCAGCAACAGCAACATAACTCAACCGGCACTACTCTGGCAACCGAACTTCGAATCGTACGCAGCAGCACACTCCGGTTGGTCTGTTGGCCGGTGTTGGTGGTTGGCACCTTGGCCTTGGTGCTGACATCGATGGTGGCGCACCTTGGATTTTTGGAGGAATTGCCCTTTTTAGTTCCGGTCCGGCAGTTCGAAAGTTGCTGATTTACGTGATCGGCAACCGGCGATCGGCGGTAAGGCTATTGTTGCACCCGTGTGCTACGAAAGCTAAAGGCGACTAGAACTTCCTGCTGGCCAAAAGCATTTGGCCCAAAAGCAGTGTGCAATGGGGCAACATTTGCAATCAACAATCAAGATGAAGGTCCTATGTTTCCTCTATGCAGGGAACGTGAGGTGCTTTCTATGAATCGATACGATTGCATAAATCGCAGCGCCAGCTCGTGCAGCGACTACGATTGTCATTCATTACCAAATCGGGTTGTGCACCAGTGTTAAGGGCTTCGGATTTGTAGCAACGACCACACCACATGCTGCACACCGTTCGAGCTGAACGCGTTCCGTTTGTGGTTGTGCTTAAGGTATCACCACACTCATCTGAAGTTATCCAGCGACACTAACCTTTAAATGGGGGGCGGTTTTTCTTGCTTGAAATACAAATACAGAAACCACACCTTTTGTCAGCAGCAGCACCACCACCAGCAGCAGCAGCGAGGTGCTCGCTCGTAACCACCAACAGATCCGAGGTTTCGAGGATATTTACACCCGGAACCGGCCACGGGACGGGCCATTTCGGTGGCGTCGCTAAAATAAATGCTTCGCTGCATAATAAATTCGAGCCTTTTGCCAGCACCCCCCTTAATGATGCCGGTCGCACCTATCTAGCGCCGTGCAGCGGCCCTTCCTTTTGTTACCGCAGCTGTTGCATACCGAGCGCCACCGTGCGCGACAACATTTGCGCCGAGAATGCAATGCTCAACAGCAACCTGGCGAATATTGGGGAATATGTATACTCTCATCCTCTTGCGCGCCTCGTTTCCCGCTGCTACTCTACCGCCGGAGGCGCGACTGTTTTGTGTTTCATTTGTGCACCACCACCACTACCACCACCACTACCACCACCAGAAGCTCAAAAACCACCTGGTGAGGCGAGTCACCTTCGAGTCGAGTCGAGACGAGCCGCTTTTGTGGATGCAGTTCACGTTCTGCAAATAAAACCAAAAGCGCAGCATAACAATTAGTGGAATGAACGAGCTAAGGCACCGGGACCGGACCGGGAATACGTAAACCCTCTACCGCATGGGTAGAGCGCACCTTCACCCAAAGTCCCAATGTCCTCGCGTTAAGGGGTTTTTGGTCGAACGGTTAAAGGGAACGAACGCTTTGTGCTGATCGCTTCAGAGACATTTTATTGTACTCGACGACTATACGACCGTGCTGCCATGGCCGTGGGACCAGTCAAGCGTAGTCAAACAGTCAACACGCGCGTGTGTGTACATACCAGTGTGTGTGTGTGTGTGCGAATACGAGTACTTACCGGAGTACGGACTTCAAGCTTCATCCTCTGGATGGGATGTGCTGGGTGACAGCAACTTTCCAAACCGAATCCAACCGTTCGTTTACACAATGGCAAGTCAGCGGCGGGAGCAGCTTTTGAAAGTTACATTTTGAGAAACAGTTCAAGTTGACCCACCGCTGCGAGGCACACAAAACTTTCCAAAACTCGTCGTCACCCGGCTCGTCGTCACAATGCGAAGGAAGTGTCCATCATCAGTCCCGACTTACCGGGATGTACGACCGCCGCCGCCCCGTTCCGTTGGTCGCCCCGGAAGCACGCCTCAGCACACACACACACACAAGAGCTGCTAGTGCCGACAGCTTTGTTTGAAAGTTCTACCATGTCATCCACGCTCGCTCGCCGGTGTTCTAAGGTGCTTGAGGGCCCAAGGCACTGGCACTGGCAAGGTTAGACACTTGGCGGAAGTTAGAAGCCGCGTTATTCAGCCACGTGTGTACCTCGAATGGTCCTTAAAAACAGGGTTTCCGGGAGCCGTGACCGTGGAGGTGTGAATACGCTTTTTCGTCATGCCATCATGTAGGCACCTTTAACCCCTCGATACACGTTGTGCTGTCTAGTGTCTAAACAGCGAAGAAGAGCACCGATAGCATACTGCAAGTGGAGCAAATGACTGCTTTCACGCATTAATTTCTGCTCTATTTAACTTTGATCGGGATTCAACTCCTTGCTGGTGACAAAATAATCAAAATCGAATAAATCCACCAGACTTTCTAATCAATGCCTCCCGTGCTCATACTCTAATCAATCAGGACCGACACGAGATGGACGCGTGATCCGCGTGCGGCCACGACACGATTAATAATCCAACGATCACCTCGAACAATTGCCCTGGCACATGCCCGGAGAGCTGGATGTCAATCGCGCCAAAACAATATACCCGATTGGACGTAAACAAACACGACCTCCATGATCGAACGACCACCCAGAGCGGGCAGAGCGGGCAAATCTCATCTCTGGCATGCCATGGATGATCACAATTATGCCATGCCATGATTGCACCGGACCACGACGGCACTCGCGCAAAGAATATCCTTTAAACCGATCCCGTAAGCACAAACTTTGACAACGCGCCAGCGCACGTGCAGCATCGAACATGCACATAATAGATTAACATTCCCGGGGCCTGTTCAATTAGCCGCCCCAGGCCCTGAGTGGGTTGGATGTGCGCACGACGCCAACGATCGGGCTCGGCCACACTCGGCGCTTCGCCTTGCTTCAGCCAGCGGTAAACACTTGTTTTGTGATTGCCACAGTGCCGGCCACCGCCAGCACCACCAGCGGCTATGATAGTCACCTGTATCATGCATTCCGCACACTGGCCGGCCAATGAAGCCATCTGCCATCCCTCCCGCTCGGTACAACATCATCCGTGGTGCGCTGGAGCGCTGCTGCTGCTGCTGCTGCTGTTGCTGTTGACTGCTGTTGCACTGACCTTCCCAGATGCTTCACGCGAGAGCGCGCTCGCCCGTGCCAATATTGTGATGCTATAAAATGATAATTTCTCTATTCATGATAAGAGGCCCATCCTGCCCGAGATGAGTGTGTGTGTGTCTGTGTGTGTGTTGGTGTCGCTAGAGCGGACGAGCACGCGCGCACAGGAGTGTGATCTATTTTAGACATTCATTTAGATCCTGAGTGCCCGGGCGCGCTTGAGCATTATCGTTTCATCGCTTTTTTAGCCAAGCTGCTGGTACAGATGTAGTCGATCCTTGGTTCCTGGCGTGTTTATGTACCACGGTCACTACAACACGGACAAGGAACAGCGCCGAGGGTCATGCATTCATTAGGCGAGGTGAGCAGTGAAATATTTATCAGAGAAAATCAATAAATTTTCATTATCATGCCGTGCTCATCAGACTGCATACACCAAAGGCGTAGCGGCGTTAGCCGAAGGAACCATATTTGAGCGAAAACGAAAGCCACCATGCGCCTCCACCGTATTTGATTCCATGAATTTCGTCAGTTAGCCTAGGTGGTCAAAGTTTTGTATTGCATGTTTGCCTTTTGTTTAAGTTCAACCTGCTAGGCTTTCGGACCAAAGTTGATATTTATTAAATAAATCAAATCATTCATTGCCTAAATTAACTTCATGTGCTGTTTGTTCTCTGCTTCTCAAGTACAGTAAATTGTAAAATCTAGTAATTTGTTGGAAAAAAATTCAACTATTGAGAAAGGAAACAGAAAATGGGAAAATGTTTATTAGAGTACATTGCACATTTTAGTTACTGTTTTCCTTCAAATAAGACGAGATGCAATAACAAATTCCTCTTTTAGCAAGATGACTGGAATTGTGCAATGGCCACGGTTTGCTAAATGATGACGCACCACATGCAGAAGCATCGAAGAGTGAACATTAAATGTTACCCACCTTACCAAAGTCCTCGGGGGCAATCAGTGCATAATCGTATCGTAGATTTGAATATTACATTGTCAGTGGAATAATGTGCTATGCAGCAATGCACTTCATGCATTGTTGCACATCTCGGACGATGGTTATTACCGGTGGCTGCCTTTTGTGTCCGACTCCGCGAGCCACTCTGGGAACCGCCCTGGCCATCGATGTTGATTTGTCTGCATTCCATATCATCAATAATTGATTCAGGCTTGCAGAAATCATTCACCGATGGACTAACCATCGAATTTGCAACAATGCATCTAAAGCACGCTTGGGAATGACATATGGTACGGGGGCACCGCAAGGTGATGCATAAAGCCTCCTACCCTTTTTGGCCAGACCTGACAATTGACAACTGAGACTGAGACTAGCCAAAGTCAACTGCAGTGCAGATGCACCGTTCTTCGATCCAAGAAAACACCAGCAGCAACAGCAGCTGGCCAAGACAACCCCGAGACCGATAGTCACCGGCGTCGACCGAGCACATAAATCTTCGCCATCAGCCAAAGCTCAAATCAATCTGCTTGCAACGGCAGACAGAGAGACTAGTTGGGATAATCGCAACGCAATCATATCCTTGAGAAAACAGTATGGCTAGGCCTTCCCTCCCCGGGGGAAGGTAGGGAATTGGTCTGATCACACCGAAACGAGCATTCAGCAGATGTCATTCTGTTGCATGATCAATGAGCAACTGATTGCATGTCAACCGAACTGCTGTTGAGATTCCCACCAACTCATTGCTGACTTGCGGGACGAGAAACATGTTTCATAAGTTTACATAAAATTAAAGTATTTTAAACGCGTATGTTAACAACAACTCATAACTTGATAAAATGCATTACTTCAGATCCATGAATATATTAGCACAAGCTTATATGTTACACGAAATGATCAGCGGGTTGATGATTCATAAAATACAATTTTTTCTGGAAAAATTGTGTTCCATAACACTTTTCGATGGAAACCCCTATTAAGGCAGCATTTTCAGCCGAGAACGCACTCGATAAATATCTAACGATAAATAATTAGCGAAGTTCATAGAAAATATAAATAATTGGCTCTCAGCGCATTCGGAAAACTAATAACACCGTTGCTCAATTAGCTTTGTTCAATCCTATTTACTGAACCCCAAATTAGTGCGCGGAGGGAGAATACCTAGTACGACTGTTTTTATTAAAATTTGAATTTTTTCGAGGAACTATTAAATCGCACAACTCTGAACCAATCTCGTTCATATTGAATGGCTCCCAACCACAGATATGCTAATATCCAATGAAAATAGATAGCCCATGAATATTGCCTCCGCAAAAAAGGAGTCCAGCGTCCATCCTTTACCAAAACCCCGCGACTACCATCGATTGTTGCGTACATTTTGCCATGCATTGGGCCTGCAAAGGCTTCGGTACGCTCCATCATAAAGCTGATTGAAAAATGATCCATTCGGCACTGCATTATGGTTGACGAGCGAGTGCATTACATAAATTATTAATTTTTTATGTTCGACCATTCGGCTTATGAAATATGCGCGGTACGCACGGATGCGTGCCGAGTATTTAGAACCGGGATGATGAATTACTTCGTGTGGACTGAACCGAAAGTGTACCTATCCGTCCAACCATGGCTACAAAAGGGAATGCAAATATCGAGTGGGCTCCGCATCGATATCGATAACAGTATACCGCAGTCCGTATATTAATGCTTCCCAGTATTTCAACGGTTGGGATTTATTTTTATTTTGTAGTGTTTTATGATCTCCGCGCGCATTAATCGACCAATACGCAAGAGGAGGCTAGGGAGAACGCTGTTCGATAGGACAAATATTTAATCAAATAACGATGCATACCCATTACTATCGCAACGGTTATGGCCGAGCGGAACGCTCATTTATCTTTCGATATTTTATGGTCCAGAACTCAAAATATGAAGCCTCACATTACGGGCCGTTCCCCGTTCCAGGCAATAGCAATATTACTCGAATAGTTTACAGTATGGTATTATACAGGAACCGATTGTGATTTCCTGGGACAATAGTTCCCTTCCAAACCAAGGGAAAATGGTTGGGATCGCAGTTCGCATAGCATATTCATTCCTAGGCGACCACTTGGCTCTGGTTATGCCTGGCACTCAATCGGGACATCGGAACATCATCCATCGCCAACCGATATCTTCACTCGACTGGCACGCGTGTCGTGGAAATTGCGGGAGCTTTTTTAGGGTGTTTTCCAATATATACCCCCTCCGACCAAAACTGCGCCTGCTCACAACGAACAGGAACCGAGGAACGCGTTCGGTATTCGGCATTCGGTATAGCCTCGAGCTCGTTGCTACCAGATGGCGCTGCGATAGGCTCGAAGAATCCCTAGTTCCTTTCTACGAATGTGGTTTAGTTCTGCCAGCCGGTGCAGTGCAGTCGGAATGCTCCAGCACGCTACCACAGCAGGACCAGTGCCGTTGACCAGGATGTCCGTCATGACCGTGACCACAGCCCCGGTAGCCACCGGGCATGATACTGCCGCAAGCGCAAGTGCTCGCCCTTGAACCACTACTCGAGCAGAACGCACAGCAATGGTACACTCCATAGTGAGGTCGTAGCTTGTGAATCCGCAGCACTATCGGACATTCCTGTAACGAGCGACAACATGGGAGGCGGGGATGGTCTCCATTAAATCAACTGACGACCTCGTCTCACGACCTACACAGCACTTACCTCAATCGTTTTCCCATCCACAGAGATGACCAAATGCATGACACCGGGACGTGGCGGTACGAAGGTGAGTCCGTACGAACCATCCCGATTGTCCGTCAGCGTCATGACCACCGCGAGCTCCTCATCATCCCGATAGCGAAGGTCCGTCTGGACGGTTAGGCCACCGTGCGCCAACCGGCGACCTTCAAAGTCCCGCACGACCAACGTCAGTAGCGCCCTCTTGTGAGCCTTCAAGGTGGCCAGTTCGGCTCCGGTCTGCTCCACGCTACAACGCCGTGGGTCCGCCTTTTGTGTTGTTACGATACCGAACAGTGGGATGCCGGTTTGTACCCGGGCACTGGGTGCTTCCTCATCCGCCAGAAACTGGACCGTATCCGTGACCCGGCCATCGACGGTTCGCGACGTCTGTAGGCACTGCTCGAACCGCCGCAGGAGTATGCTGACAAATACGAGATTCTCCACATCGCTCCCTTCCGACAGCAGCTCCTCGGCGAACTCGATCGCAACACGCGCATCGTGCGTCCGCCGTTCTGTGTCGAGGGAATAGAGAAAGAGAGAGAGAGAGAGAGAGAGAGAGAGAGAGAGAGAGAGAGCGAAAGAGAGAGTCGGAATGCACACACAAATTTGAATATCTATTAGATTGCGAGCAAAACTTCATCTTCGTTCTGGGTGGGAATCAAGTTTGGACATGGCCATAGCAGGGGGGGAAGAAGGAAATTGCTTCTCGCGATAAATTGGTTTGAGTGGTTGAGTGGTCAACTTCACTGTAAATCAACCCGCTGGACGGTTCTTTCCTAGGAACCATTCATCTAATGGTGAATCACTTCAAACATCCTAATAAACTTCCACAACAGTGACAAGCTTTCATTTCATGTTAGATGTTAGAGTTAGACAGCATAAGGTACGATTTGCCTATCACACATACATAATTGTAGGATCAGTCTAATGGTATGTAATTAAATTAAATACATCATTCATTTATTAAAAAACCGCTTCGTGGCACGATAGAACTATATTTTTTTGAAAGTATTGCCAATGCTTTACGTCATTCTGACCAATATTGTGCAAGTTATTGAAGTTTTAGATACTCTACTTTTGTTCTTTTGGACCTGCTTGATTTTTCCGGGAACAACTGTCTCATTTGTTGATTTTCCTGGCATAATGTTTGTCCAACCATTGTTTTGCATCAACGGGTTTTCGTTTAATCAAAAACCAGTTTTTAAATTCTTTTGATGATGATGAGATGGAATTCCTTTTAATCCATTGTTTTAAAGTAGTGAAGCTGCGCTACGAAAACGTCCATAACTTACACAATTATAAACTGAATGACGTAAAAAATTCATAGTAGGCCTAAAATATAATGGTTTATCGAGCCACGAACTGAATTTAAGTTTGAGACTCTCTTTATAAGTCAGACCGGGGACTTATTGACCGATGTGTTCGTATAAGGAGACCCTCGTGGAACGCATTGCAACATGTTAAATAAAATTCAGATGAAATCAATTCAACAAATTAAGCTGATCTGTCGAGCAGTAATATCATGTTCCTTTCATTTATCTATAATCGTCGAACAACTGTACTGATTGAAAGCATTTTTTTTTTTTTTGCTGTTATCATTAATTGTCAATACGTGACATTTACGATTGAAGCGATTCGAACGCACCGGCAGCGGAAGTGACACAGTTAACTGAAAACCCGATGCCTGCACCTCCACGGTGCCCATTATCAAGCAGTGAAGCTCATCGCGTAACACGCATTCACTGGAAGTAGAAGCGTAGATTCTTCTGCTACGTGGAAAGCCTCACCAAGCCCGCCGAGGGGAATTGTGAAATCGTCACCATTACAATCGCAACCGCAACGAAACAGCGGAACAGTACTTACCCAGATCCACCCGTTGCGCCATGATCATCTCCATCTTCGCCTGCCGTATGTCACCGATCTGGGCGGCCAGCGATTTCCGGTGCTCCTCGAGGGCCGCCACGTACTCATCGACGAACGCATCGACCTCCCGCTGGACCGCTTCGCACCGGCTGTTGACGCGCACCGTCAGATCGTTCAGTTTGCCGACCGCCTGCAGCGCGTAGTCCTGCAGGGGCCGCGTCTGCTCGATGGCACTCCGCACGAACCGCCCATACACCTTGCCCGCCCTCGCGACCGTCGTACAACGATGATCCCGGTGCAACAGTGTGCTACACTCACCGCAGATCACCTGGTGGCAGGTCGTGCAGAACAGTTTCAGTGGCTGCTCCGGATGCACCGGACACTGGAGCGTCGTCCATCCACCGGGCGCCGGCACTGGTGCTCCTGCTGACCGCTGACTTCCGCGGAACCGGGGACTTAACCGTTCGCCGAACCGGATGATGGCGTGCGAAGCGGTGCTGCGTTGCCTTCGGTGCGCTTCCTTGCAAAAGCCACACAACGGTAGGGCACAGGTCGTCCAGCAGACCGTCGCCTACCACCCCGAAATGTCCACGGGACGGAAATACGTTTTTCATTTCGTTTATTTTGAGATCACGGGCGGCGAGCGAGCGGGCGAGTGCGTGGAAATGCAGCGGGGGGAAGGGATGGAATTCAAAATCAAATTAGTTTTCCCAAAAGGCCAGACCCCTCGCACCGGATCAAGCGCGTGAGACGAGAAGGGTGGGACGAGTGGCACGAGGCTCTGTTGTGCCAATCGAATTGATTACTATTACCGCGACCATCCACGGGGCAGGATGTTTGGAGTGATTGGAAAGGGGTTTGGGGGGGAGAGGGAACGCGCTACTGATGCGGATACCGCGGAGTTCACCGGATAGTTGATCGCATTCGGGTTTTTGTGGTCAGCCCTTGGGGATATAGCTTTGGCTTTTTGGCGATGAATCATGCATCCCATTCGTGGTGGTGGTGGTGTTAGTGCCACGGTGATGAAAGCGCATGATTTGGACAATCGAATTAAGTGAAACTACTTTAAACAGGATATGGAAACGGTAACTCAATGGCGGTTCTGTCGATGCCATTCTGTGGCCATTGGAGAGCTGGGTGGGAGTGGTTTGGGGCCTGTTTTCGAGCGAACTTTTAAATGTTAGATTAAGTTCCACTGTTAATTCAATGGCATAGGCAGATAATTAAATCATGTGGCCACGCTGCTGCTGCTGCTGCCGTTGCTGTTGTCAACATCAATTAACTCCTGATCAAACACTCGACAGGAAACACGGTGAATGCTTTGGAAAACTGATATTGAACCGAACAGAAAAGTGTGGATTTTCAAACTATATCGTAAATAATCGAGAAATTTTCTGACATTCTGTTGAGTGGTTTTCAAAAAGCATTTTCATTTTCAAAACCATTTGAAAATAAATTTAAAAAAAAATTATAAAACTAGGAGATAATTTCTCGAACACGCATTTGATAGAACCACTGCATCTGCAGCAGCAACATCAATTGAATATCATTTTGATTGAAATGTAATAAATCAAAATCTACCATGGATTGGTAGATCAATAATCGTTGGATAATAAATCAGTTAAACTTGTAGATGAAGCCCCCCTAATGAACAGATCTACCACCACCAAACTTACAACAACAAAATGGAGCAAACCAACCAATGGACTTGAAATGATTCCCCGTTCAATATCAAGCTGTCAACCACTGCCACTATACATTTCCGCTGCGCCAGACATCGAGAAGCTCGAAAACCATCGAAAAAAAAACCGGTGTGCGCCTTACTACCACACTCGCACTATCGCACCGTGGCTGGGTGCATGATAAATGCCAAAACTTTGAACCCACTTTCCAATCCAATCCCATCTCGCGAAGACACCGAAAGTACCCGGACATCTGTTCGCGACCGCAATCGACTTACCGCGACCTGGTCCGAGCATAATTCACAGTAAACGGGCGTACGGCAGGAGGGCAACAGCGGTGGGGAACCATTACAGTTGGGGCTGGCAGTAGCGGGCGAGTAGCAGCAACCGTCGTACTGATGCATCACCATCAGTTCGATCTTTCGCGCCAGCACAAAGTGTTGCGGTAACTGTGCGATGCCACCGGGACCGGCCGCCAGCCCGGTCGGTTGGTTACAGGTGGGACAGAGCAGAACTTGGTCCTTGGCTTCACCGTACGCTAACCGTACCTTGGCCGTGACTCGCCCCTTGCCATCGTCCTGCAAGAAAGCGAGAGAGAAATAGGGAGAGCGTGAAATTGAAGGAGGATAGAGGTAGACTGTAAGGAGCGCACTAAAGTTAATGGTTGCTCGTTGATCACATATATATGGTGCCAACCTCCCTTCCCTCCCGAAAACGAGGGAAAGACTTGGAACTTCGCATCTTCGCATTGCATTTTACTGCCGGACGAAGGAAACTGATCTCCTCCTGCTTCGATACCAAGACGCTGGAGCATTAGTGTCTAAGAGTCCAACGGTCTTGGGCGCTGTTGTTGTAGTATACCTTTTCGCTGCGAATCGGCGATGGTAGACAGTTTTGCTCCCGGAAGCTCTGCAGGGAGGTGCGTAGCTGCTCGAATCGCGATTCCGTCGGTGCACCACTGCCGGTCGAGTTGTCATGACTATTTGATGGCTTACCGTCGGTTGCTGCGACCGGCGATTTCATGGTGTGAGCTGTGCGTTAAAAATGCAACAGAGAAACAATTATCCGGCAACTGGCGATTGTTACTCGATTACTCGACAAAAGCAATTACATTCGATGTTTTAAATGCACTACTTTCAAGCGATACTTTCAATATAATACATTTTTGTGGTCACTTTGGTGATTTAATTGAGTAATAAAAACTCGCTTCCGAGAATGAATGTAATAACGACTCGCCATCTCACCATATGTGTGTGTGTGTGTTTGCATTTTTATACACAATTTACGCTGACAGCTGACTACAAAGGCATTTTTGGTGAATACAGTTTACCATGTTGATTTTCAATACGCCACTGGCGATCATTGTCACAATATACAACAGCGTCATTGGATATTTCATTATTCTGCCCAACGATAACCACAGTACAACAACAATGAACGGCGAAAACTTCTGAGAAACCGGCCATCAATAATCACTTTTTCCATCGCAAATCATGCTGCCAATCATTATGCAATGCAGTAACGCTCCAAACCAAAACCCAGCCAGACTCGTTCGCTGACCGTTCGTTCGGTTGTTCAACGAAATGTCATTGGAAAATGTATCCATTTCCCTGCGGTTCGAGTAACAATCTCGGTAAAACCCCCAGTCAACACACCAGGCACTGGTGGTGTGAACTGGCCAGCTCAAAAACCGGGCGAGACCGACCAACCAACTAACCAACAAACAGGGCACGCCATCGGTTACTGGAAGCCATATGAGGAACCCGGTATGAGCCCCCTCGAGCCGTTGCACGAGGACACAACAATAAATCTGCGCTTATCGAGCGCATGCACTGACTGCAACCCCATCGAAACACACACACTCACATACACGCGCGCATTCTCTCTTTTGCAGTTGGTCACTCTTGGCCAAAGGCCATCGGGTTAACGTAGCAAGCTACACCACCACAACCTCTACTTACGCTCCCAGCTGTCGAAGCAGGCGTTGTCGTTGATGTGACGCCAGAACAGGGCCGACTCGTGACCGAGGCTGGCCGCACCGTGGCCCTCCAGGCATGGCCGGCAGAACGTGTGCAGACAGTCGAGGACGCGCGGCTCACGGAGCAGCTTCCGGCACAATCCGCACAGATACCGGGCGGCCAGGAAGTCGGTTGGAAAGTGATCGTAAACGGTACTGCGATGGCATGTGTATGTGTGTGTGTGTGTGTGAGTGTGAGTGTATGAAGAACAGTATTTCCGGACCGGTCAGCAAATGGTGGTGGTGGTGGTGGTGGTGGTGGAGAGGTCAAGAGAAAGGTAGGAAGCCACTCACGATATCTCATCAAATTTATGCTGCGTCCGATGATGCTGTTGTTGACCACAGCTTAGAGCGCCCGAAGGAAGAGAACCTGGCGGATCCCCTTCTTGATACGCCGCCATCGATGCATCCTCCGGTTCGGGTGGCCGTCCGGGTCGGGGGCCCATGGGAGGGAGGTTGACAGCTGAAACCGGTACCGTCTTCAAGTAGGGCGGAAGTGATTCGCTCGGTTGACCGTCCGTTACCAGTCCAATTTCGCTGCCATACATCGAGCCACGCCGCAAACTGCTCTTACGCTGCCGTTGGCCCCGTTCGTGGCCATCATCCGTCGCCGTCACCGTCGTGGTCGTGGTCGAGGACCGGCGCCTTCCTTCGGGAGCTGGCGGTAGATCCCGGAACGGATTTCCATCACCGGACACCCGGCGCACGGGACGCACTCCCGTCCCCTGGCGGCATCCCAGCTGCTCTGGGGTTAGATTAAAAGTCAATTTCCCGCTGCCCTTCGGCACCGACTCGATTGCTACCGTGTCTACCCGGGGCTCCAGCACCCCATTCTTTAGCACCACAACCGACGCTTCAACGTGTTCCTTCTTCCTCTCTTCCTCCACTTTCTCCTCCTCGTCCTCGTCTTCGTCTTCGTGCAATCGAACGTAACGCTCCGGATCCGGTGCCGGTTCCGGTAAAGCGGCATTGTCCGTAAGTAAGGTGACCGGTGAAACCGTAGTACGCCGGCGAACGAACGATGGACGACGACGTTCGCGCTCATCGTAATCACTCTCGGCGGCTTCTTCCGATTCACCGCTCGCCGTCCTCCACCGTCGAACCGGCTCATCGGGGAACGGCACACTGCCCGAGGCATCCATTTACTCCCCCATACTCTCTTCGTTTGTCGTCTATCAGGTGTCAGGTAGTCTGCCACTCCGGAGTTGTTACAACTTACAGCACAAACACACCAACAAACAAGCACACACAGAGATACTACAGGTGTATTAATGCAAGTGCAACGGAGAAACGAGGGAAACGGGAGAAAACTTTATCACCGAAAAGTGCACTAACCTCCGCGGGGCAATCTTTCTTTCGTGCCGAAGATTGACCATCTCGAGCTGACCGGTAGAACCGCACTACTGGCCATTCCAACCTGCGGCAATCGGGAGGAAAGCTAATTGAATTAGCCATCGTTCACAAAAAAACAAGCACATACACACACACACACACACACACACACACACCAGCACGTCGAGTTGGGAAAACGAAGGTCGAGCATCGTGTTACTAGTCGGGTTCGTAAAGGCCGCACGTTACGATGCAACCGATAGGTGAAGTAAAAGATGATTGTATACGGTTGTATGTTGACCTCTTTTACTTTGCTGCGACCACTAAGTGGTAGGCGCACGCCATTACACATTGAACTGACAAACACCGGTCGGTTAGTCGAATGTATTCCAATTTTTTTCCAAATAGACAAGAATATGCAAGACTCCTTCACACAAACTGCGTTTTATTGTGGGTTTTACTCTGGCATTATGATGTTGCTTTGTGCATTACATTATTGAAACGACATTAAAAGGGTTATTGTTGCATTTTAACATTGATTATATGATACTGAGTGCTGCAATTGTTCTATTACTCAATTGATTTTAAGATGATCACGAAGAACTGATACAAGCCTTTCAAAACCTGCAAGAGAAATTGTACAGTGAAACCATCATCGCATGGCCATGCATCCTTTGCTTCTCCTTACGCTCATGTAGGATTCGAAATTTAACGGCATGAAACCAAAAGCAGTCAAACCGAGTGGTCGCTGCTGACGAAACATTATGAATCTGTACTCCTTCTGCTGCTGAAGCGAAAGTCGGTACCATGAGAGCGCGGTTATGGCGTGATACAATTCGTCAACCTGGAATGAAACGGTAATAGAGTGCAGTAAGGTTTGGGATGATTTTAATAACCATTACAAACATGCCAATAAAACATATTTATATTTAAGACATTTATGTGTAAGAACTGGCATGATACCTTCTTTTCCACCACATTGCCAATGACGAAGAACGCAGTAAGCTCGATGAAAGTAGCCGCTAAGAACAAATAGACAGGATACCAGTCGGTCTACGCGAGACCAACGATCAGCGAAAAGATTTTGATATACTATTTCAAAGCTCTATTTACTTACCAACAGGGCTAGCAACATACTGATACACACCGTAAAAACTCCCGTTACCACTTGAGCCAAACACGTCAGTCCAAACAAATGTTCTAGTTTGTTTAGGAATCTGGAAGGACACGCAGAACATCTTCATGCTTGCTGTTCTAGTAAA
This sequence comes from Anopheles darlingi, assembly GCF_943734745.1. Taxonomy (NCBI): domain Eukaryota; kingdom Metazoa; phylum Arthropoda; class Insecta; order Diptera; family Culicidae; genus Anopheles; species Anopheles darlingi. The sequence continues at coordinate 74,614,268 of NC_064874.1, read as the reverse complement.
TGATTGGTAATCCTTTTACTAATACTTTTACTAGTGCAAGTAAATAGCCATTACGTTACCTAGTTGATGAACGATGATCGTGTATACATTGTTGAAACTTTTGCCGTAAAGCAGCAATATCGGCTGCATCAGCCATTTTCGACCCATCATCAAGCATTGTACGCAGCTCATGCAAATGAACTATGCAGATATCGGCCTTAGCTAAGGCGTAGAATGAATACATAACGATCACAAAATCTGACAGTACTGCTCCAATAGCTCCAAACACGTACAGTTGAATTTGAAACACCAAGTTCACAAAATACAACTCAACCGAATGCCAATCGAGGTATGGCAGCTCATAGAGAAACAAGGGCACCAGTTGGCCCTCAAAAATGTAGACAAACAACGGATACATCAAAAACCCAACACCAGTGCAGCTGATCGCTAGTAACCAAATCTTTGCCAGAAGCCACAAGAACCGTCCCGTACGAGAGAGGACGGCTACTTCCTCCGGCGTGCCTGCTTGATATGGTTTCAACAGCTCTTGCTCGATATCGTCACCGAATTTATAAAACTGTTCTCCCTCGAACAAGCTCACTGCAAATTTGACGAAGAGCTGAAAGGTTCACAAAGAAACAATCGACCAGTTGGGCCATGCATGAATCGTGTCAAATTCATCCGAATGTATGAATAGGTTACGTTCATCTTACCACTGCCGCTGTCCCAACAGTCATGAGAATTTTTAGGACGTAGTACAAGTCATGCCGATACTTGATAATAGTGTACGCACTACCGACAAAGTAGAGAAGTATTTGGAACACTATGAAACAAGATGCTGGCCTCACTTTACCCGGCGCAGTCCACATTTCTACTCCCACGAGTTTTGAAGCGATTATCATGTGGTTGCGCAGCGCACGATAGCTCTCTAAAGTCGCCATAGCCTCTTCTTCTCAATCTTCAACTGTTTCAACAGTCGGCTATCGCTCGGCTGTAGCACTAACTTCCATCGACACTTCCGACAGATCCTGCAAGGGAGAAATAATTATCGCGGCAATTAAGAGCAATTTAGTTTAGTCAAGTAGCAACAGATGTAGCCATATACACACCTGTAGGACCAACATGGCAAGCTATTTACCAGTTTTGCTGTATCTTTCTCATGAATTTTACAGCTGAGAATGTAAAATATGTTCTATTTAATAGTGAATCAGATATTAACAGGTTCCTTCGATTTAAACAAAAACGCAATTCCGATAGTACCAGCAACAAGCAAGATAAATCACATAGAGATTTATCACATTATTGCGATATTATTCTAATGCTTATTTGGGAATCTTTCTTCTAATTTTAAAGTGGCATGTTTCAGTATTTTTTTCTATTTTTTCATTGCCAATGTACAAATTCTGTGAACTACGTGAACAAACTACCAACCATTCAACGAGATGAGTTTGAATTGTTTCTTTACTGAACATATTGCATAGCGAGAACGAAGAATTGGTACAAGCCCTTCAAAACCTGTAAAAGAAATTAAAAAGTAAAACGATAATTGATTTACTATTCTTCATTTTTTTTCTTACACTCATGTAGGATTCGAAGTTCAGTGGCATAAAACCGAATGCGGTTAAACCGAGTGGACGCTGCTGACGAAAGATGATGAATCTATACTCTTTCTGCTGCTGAAGCGAAAGTCGGTACCAGGACAGTGATGTTATGACGCCATACAAGTCGCCAACCTGTCAAGAAAAAGTATAGATAGAAAAATATTAAACACAGGGACAGTAAGATTTTCGATTCATCCAAATATTAGAAATATAATACCTTCTGTTCTACTAGATGACCAATAACGAAGAATGCGCTGAGCTCGAAAAAAGTGGCCGCCAAAAACACATACACTGGATACCAATCGGTCTACAGGAAACCAATGTTGAATGAGCTAATATGAAAGTGCACGTTAGAAGTTATTTACTCACGAGAACTACCAGCAACATACAGTCGCACACCGTAAACACACCCATCATTACTTGAGCCAAGCATATCATTCCCAATAAGTCTTCCACATTGTTCAGAAAGCTGAAACATTTAGATGAATGCATTTTTGAAAAAAAAATCCTAACTGATCATCTTACCTAGTGGTCATGCGGTGATCATGCATGCATTGCTCCCACTTCTTTTGTACAGCAGCAATATCGACTGCATCCGCTGTTTTCGACACATCGTTCAACATAGCTCGCAGCTCACGCAAATGAACTAAGCAAATGTCCGCCCTAGCTAGAGCGTATGTTGCAAACATCACGATCAAAAAATCTGTCATCACAGCTTCGATCATTCCAATTATGTACAGTTGTACTTGATACACAAAATGTATGAAGTACTTATCAACGGAATGCCAATCGAGATAGGGCAACTCATACAAAAATAATGGTAAAAGAGTACCCTGGATCATGTATACGAAGAATGGGTAAAGCACAAATCCAATCCCTGTGCTCAGTACCATCAAGCACGTAAATCTGAAAAAGCCCCAAAGAATTCGACCAGCACGAGCTAATGCAGCCCTTTCTTCCTTTGAACCATTCTCAAATGGTCTTAACAGATCGCGTTCAATTTGCTTTCCGTAATCATTGAATTCATGTCCTCTCCACAGGAGCACAACTATTTTCACAAAAAGCTAAGATAGAATGAAAATAAGACAAATATTGATGTAACATTTTTCTTATCATCCAAACGTTTTCCTTACTTGCACGGCGCTTCCCAGGGTGATGAGAACTTTAAGGACGTATATCAAGTCATGACGGTACTTGATCACGGTGTAAGTGTTGGCGACGAAGTAGGTTAGCACTTGGAATACTATGAGAAAAGATGCTGGTTTCATCTTCCCCGGGGCGGTCCATATCTCTGTTCCAACAATTTTCGAAGCGACTATCAAGTACTTGCACAGAGCTTGGTAACTCTCCACGGTGGCCATAACTAGTCCGTTTTGATCGTGGGATTCAAGCAAACTGAGTAGTGACTACGTAATGGAATAACATTTGCGCTAGGAAAAGTGCAAAGAATCGTAATTATAGGGGTAATTAATGCCAACTGGCATGGGTGGGATTTTCCAAGTTCAATCCTGCATCCCAGTGGTAACAATACTATTACATTACAGGCAGTGGAAAATTTTGCCATGACGTGAATGTGGTATCATCAATTATACAGTTTTGATTCTAAGGTGTCTATGTGTGATGATTCGGATGATGCTATGAAAATGTTTATTTCTTTTTAATGCACGCCACTCACCATACACATAATAATACATAGTCGATTTATATATTCTGGATCCTTTTGATAATTTTGATGACATTGAAAACCATAAGGTTTTGATATTATTCGAGATTTGTAATATTATGTAGCAGTCTGCAACATTCACACTACCTTTGCTACGAGCAGCAAAAACCAATAGTCACAATTAGGTGCCTTTGTGCATTTACAAAATTGATTACATCTGCTGAGCTTGTCAAATTTCGGTGTGATTTTTGAAGAACTTCATGAAAGAACTGTCAATATTTGGCTACGAAAAATTGGTGCTGACTTTGATGCGCTGCTTACTCCACATACTGCATAACGAGCACGAAGAATTGGTACAAACCCTTCAAAACCTGCGGATGGAACATTTAAATTGAAGGTATAACTATTTTGCTCTTCGAATTCCCTCAAATTCCATCGAAATTTTGATGCGCTTAAATTTTCCCTTACGCTCATGTAGGATTCGAAATTTAACGGCATGAAACCAAAAGCAGTCAAACCGAGTGGTCGCTGCTGATGACATACAAGGAATACATACTCCTTCTGCTGCTGAAGAGATAGTCGGTACCATGAGAGCGACATTATGGCGTAATACAATTCGTCAACCTGAAATAAAACGTAATTTTTTCCACGCAGTCATGTGTTTGGAATGTTTTTTTGAACTATTAAATTCATCATTTTTCATTCAACATCATTCAACTTTACTCATTTTAAATCTTTGTGTTAAATATTAGAAACAAGATACCTTTTTCTCTACCAAGTTTCCAACGACAAAAAATGCGCTGAGCTCGATAAAAGTGGCCGCCAAAAACACATACACTGGATACCAGTCGGTCTACGGGAAACCAACGATCAATGATCTAATATGGAAGAACACGTCAAAAGCTAACTACTCACCAGCACTGCGAGCAGCATACAGTCACACACAGTAAACACACCCATCATTACTTGAGCCAAGCATATCATCCCAAATAAGTCTTCCACATTGTTCAGAAAGCTGTAATGTAAAGGTGTAATGGAAACAGTTTTGAAAAATTTCAATCCTAACTGATCTTCTTACCTTGTGGCCATGCGGTGATCATGCATACATTGCTTCCACTTCTTATGCACAGCAGCAATATCGGCCGCATCCGCTTTTTTCGACGCATCGTCCAACATAGCTCGCAGCTCACGCAAATGAACTATACATAAATCAGCCCTTGCTAGGGCGTAAATTGAATTCATCAAAATCAAAAAATCAGTCATCAGTTCCCCTATCATTCCAACTACGTAGAGTTCCAATTGGAACGCAAAATGTATGAAGTACTTATCAACGGAGTGCCAATCGAGATAGGGCAACTCATACAGGAATAATGGTAAAAGAGTACCCTGAGTCAAGTACACAAACAATGGGTAGAGTACAAATCCAATCCCTGTGCTTAGTATTAAGTAGCACAGTAATTTAAAAATAAACCAAAGTAAACGACCGGCTCGAGCTAAGGCAGCCCTTTCTTCTTGGGAACCATTCTCAAATGGTCTTAATAAATCACTTTCAATTTGCTTTCCGTACTCGTGGAATACAGTTCCTCTCCAGACGAGCATGATGAATTTTATAAAAAGCTGAGAATAAATGCAAGTATGATATACACCGAAATGCATAACGTTTGCAATGGTTTTGCTTACTTGCACGGCGCTTCCCAGGGTGATGAGAACCTTAAGGACGTATATCAAGTCATGACGGTACTTGATCACGGTGTAAGTGTTGCCAACAAAGTAGGTTAGCACTTGGAATACTATGAGAAAAGATGCGGGTTTCATCTTCCCCGGAGCGGTCCATATCTCTGTTCCAACAATTTTCGAAGCGACTATCAAGTACTTGCACAGAGCTTGGTAACTCTCCACGGTGGCCATAACTAGTCCGTTTCGATCGCGCGTGTGAAGCAAACTAACCAATAGCTATGTTGTGGAACAACATTTGCGCCAGAACAAATGCTTGGCATTGCAATTATAGGGGTAATTAATGCCAACTGACATGGGTAGGATGCCTCAGTTACAGTCGTACATTTGAGTTCTATCACAACATTGTAGCCTGTGCGCTGTTTTGTTGAACGAAATGTATTTTAGTAAATAAAGTAAAAAAAAAAGTATTAACAAATTTTTGCTTACTTGGCACTGTTACCCATAGGCACTGTTAATCATCTTGAAGTTCTCTACAAACGGCCACCTTTTAACTATATGAAATCAATCTGTTTGATCAGAAGGCTCCTATAATTTGTTTCTCATCGTTTTTTATTTATAATGATAATTTTGTTTGTAAACAGAATCATTTGTGTCGGCGATCAGACCCCATGAAAATATAATTTAAAAAATATAATATATAATTATAACTTCTCCAGGTACTCTCAAGGCCATTTTTTTATTCACAATGTTCCAATCGGACTTTGAAGTGGAAAAATGATGATGGAGTTTTATTATTTATTTTCCGATTGATTTCAATTTTTACATAATATTCTTGAAGGATTTTTTATTAATAAAAATGACAATAATCAATGCGCAGAAAGAAAATAAAATCATCATAACGGGAAAACAAAAAAATGAATAGTAAATATTCCCTAGCTGTTTACGGGCCTGGCAACAGCAGCAATACCACAAGACACACTAGACTAGCTGGGCGCGGAAAGATTATTCTTGAAATTAAATATCTAATAGCCCTTCGCGAAGCTGCCAACTGTCCCACACTACAATGGTGCGCAACAGTTAACCTAGCAGATGCGTAGAAGCGGAATGGTTTTTAATTATTCTGTTAAAAATGGCGATTATCAGCTGCCAATATGGAAACACTATGGAATACCGAGATATAGGGAAGCCATGCATGCCAAGTAGTGTATATTGTCTGAGCTAACTAACAAATTCATTGAGCTATATAAAAGTATCGATTGAAGTCAGAAAACGTAATAGAGCGACAATTGCTGCAATAATTTAACCACTTTTGAATCCTCGAAATGATAAGGACGTTCGTCAAGTCAATCTCTTCAGGGGGATGTAGCACGAGATACTGTTGCGACTAATTACTTTGCCATGATTCGTTCCTAAACATATTCAACAGAGCGGCTAATAAGAAGCTTGAGCAAACCGCTAATTGCAGCTCCAGTCATAAGCCAAACCCGTATTCCATTCGTCTGGATACGCACAAATTTGACAATTTGATAACCTCACAAACCACGCTAACAATATAATCGTCATCATCATCATCGCCAACATGATTAGGGCAAGTTTATGCTCTCTCGCTTGTGGTCAATGGCAGCTTAGTATTGTATTCCCACCAACCATAAACATCCAAGCAGGAATGGCGTCATACATAGTCAGTGCAAGATACTAGAACATGCTGTGGAGGAACCAAACTGTATCACGTAATTAGACACTTGCCTGATCGGCGGCATTTTAGCTGTATTTAGCTTCACAATCATCTCATTCGCATATGGCATTTAGTTGAACAACATAACAGATTACTAGCATATTCATCAAATACTATAAAGCGCAGCTTTCATCAATTGAAGCAAGTTTATTAACATTAGATAGAGATTTATGGAAGCCATAGAAATTAAGACAGAAATCATATACACTCAAGTTTGATTGCATGATTGTTAGTCACCATTCCGCCCACATCATCCATTCAATGCTTAAAATGTTGTTTAACTCAAACGTATGTGCCAAATGGAATAGATTTCCATAGCCTGAAAATTCCTATAGTGCATTCGCCTCACGATGATATTGATGATATAGTAATGCATGTATTGCGCCACATAACCCGGCAGCTGAAGATTGTGAATTAATGCTTTATTACATAAACAATCCAGACCAGATGAGGTGTGATAGTGTTGGTTCCTTGTCCGTAATTTAATGCTTGAACAATTTTCGAACAAAGCCAACACCATTAAGGTGATGAAGCGTAAAGGAATTTCTGATCCTACGAGCGGCCACGACATCGGACGTTCGCCAAGCCTTGCAAATTTGGCTGCAAATATCCAACACACACCATAAACCGCCACTAATTGATCGATTCCAAACCGTATGGTATGGTGCATGCGTCGGTAATCAAGCATGGAAACGGGCTACCCGAGGGAGCCGAAATTTGCTAAAATCAAACCGATTAAGCGTCAATAGTGTGTGCAATTGTGTGCAAAGCTGTAACTCAATAAGGAATCCTCCCCATTTGGCGCACAATTCGGGCGAAGAAAACCCGCTGTTGACCTTTCTTGAATGGTTAAACAATTGAACTCAAACACCATTTGGTTTGATTCACCATCGTACCCTCATGCGTAGCTTACATGATGATACGTTGTCGTAGCTCTGTTAGTGTTTCTTCAGTTGCTAGCAAATCTTCTTCGTGCAACTCAACAACCCACACCTTTTATTTTTCAATAGGACATGCCTTCAGATCTTGCTATGAACTATAACCACAATTATTTTACTTTAATACATTGATTGTTTCTCGTTCCTGCTATTCCTACGCAGTTGTAATTTAATTTTAGAACAAAACGTAAAAACTTACCTTACCTGCTTAAGCTGAAATGCTGGTAGCGTACTTTTATTCATTAACAGCTATTGCAATCAATAAAAAATTCTCATCATTTCCAGTTTTTTACTTCAGATTTAATCTATATTGCTTGCTCTGTTAGAATGTGTTTCCGCATTCCGCGTTTCCATATAGTCGAAGCAGCTAAACTTCCTCACTTAATATTAGGTGTTCCTTAAGCTACCAAAATGCGCTCTTAACGCTTAACAAAACTCATAGCAGCATACGATTGTAAACGATCTGTAAATGCTTTACGACGATTTAACATCTTCGCTTGAGGCTCATTCCGTCTCAGCCAATACCTAAAACCCCATTTCTGCTGTGACGTACACCTGTTTGTACACATTTAGTTAGTTGCAGTGCAGGTTGTCCATATTTCTGTCCACACTATTCCCGCTAACACAAAGTGGTTTGAGCTTCCTTTATGTAAAAGTGTTTTTTTTCTGAAAATAGCTGTAATCGATTGTTAAGCGTCTAAATTGCTCGCCCGTCATATTGTACGTTGTGCTTGCTAAACCCATTCTCTTATCTACTAGTTTGTTTTATTCTTTGCAAATACATCCAATATTCAGGCACGGTAAGAATCATTTGCTATGCACAGTATGCGATGAGGCATTGCGGAAATGCATGATTTAGCGGGGGTTTTTTTATATTAAAAACAGACTTTCCTTAATGTGTGCAATCAACTGTTGAATGAGGTACGAGTATGAATCCAATTGCTCAATGGTTGAATAACACCTGTACTTGTTGACAATAGCAAATAGACAACTGAATCATCTACGTCGTATACTGTTCGCCAGCTTGACTGTTGTGAATGTCAAACTAGAACAAGCATGAAAGGCTTGCAGATTATTTTTGATTTCAGTTACAACAGAAAAAGGTCAGCAGTTGTGCTTTTATAAGCAGAACGAAATGGTTTTCATGATAATTATGACTCCCTATGCCTCTCTGCTGATTCTCGATCGAACAAAACTGCATTAGTACAGAAGCTTTAAAGCTACAGTACCTCTATAACATTCTAATCGCCTCGCGCACTCTCGTGTATACTTAAAACAACATGCCAATCATTGTTCAGAGCTGTAAAGAGTTTGTAAAAAGGACCTCAATTAAGGTTCTTCTGCCCGACTAGCTCTCTGCCATCAGTGCAATCGTACTGTCTCTCTCTCTCTCTTGCTTTTTTTGCTTGTTGGTCATGTTCACATAGGTATTACCTCTCGGAGCGACCGCTAAACTACAATCGATTGGTCAGTGTAGGGATTGGTCGCCTCCCCCCTACTTCCAGCCCTACGCTCGTGTACATGTAAACCTTAAAAATGTTCTGTTTATTTTTGTAAAAACTTTCCAAAGTCTTGCGATAGCGTTATGCAATGCCGTATGATTCGTGCCGAAGCATTTCTCTCGTCGCTACAATGAATGGTTTTTCTTTTTGTTTGTGCTGCTCCTGTGTTAGTAAAGTGGATCTACGCTTGGTTCCTCTACGTGCCTAGCGAGTATGAGCTCAGCAAAGTGCTATGTTTATCACTCGAAACAGTTCCAACAATGAGGTGCTTGTGAACCGTGGTTGCCAGCGTGGTGCGAACGTTCCACCGGATCAGGCTCGCTTCTGGGCCCACTTCAAATCGTCGGCTCGGGGTTTGTGGCCCGTCGACAGCTCGATTATCGCCTCCAACGTGGACCAGAATCTGAAAAAAAAAACAATCAAAGTCAGGGCCACAATTAATACCCAGCCCAGACAATAGCGGCACGTCTGCCCGGAACTCGAACTCACTTTATCTTCTCCAGTGGCCAATTGAGCCAACCAGTCGTTATGCAGAAGTAGGTTTCGTGGGGTGCCACATGATGTATGCGATGATGCCGTCTCGGTAAGATGATGTGATGCCTCTGCAGGAACAGTACCCACCCGGGAAGGCCCCAGTACGTGTGGGACCATTTGTGGATCTGTGTAGCAATCGAACAAAAACGCGGATTAGTCGTCGATCGATTCCCGTTCCCATTCCGTCGATCGGTTCTAAACGGGCCTCACCTGGTTTGTCATGGCGATAAAGATCGAGCAGAGAAACAGATACGCACTGATGGCGTAGTCCTGCTGGATTTCGGCGTTCGATCGCGTGAAAAAGTTCCACGCCAGCTTGCCGAGGATCGGCAGTGCCACCATGAAGTTATCGCCATTCGTTTCGATAAAATCGTGGCGCGTGATGGAGGTCGGATCGATGTGGTGCTCCCGGAAGGGTCTTAGAAAGTTCTATTTGTTTTGCAGCCAGTGGAAACGAGAAGTTGCATTAAAGGGCGTACCAGCAACAGAACACAAACACATAAAATTTGATGCTTACCTTGCCCACGATCGGAAGATCCACCGAGCCCCAGGTGTCGGCACCCCAGTGCACCAAACCGGACCCAAAGTCGGCCGTTAGTATGCCAAAGATGGCCGCCACCACAACATTGCTGATGCGTTCGAAGCGGAAGTGGCGCAGGATGAGGGCGAGATTCAGGACCATCAGCGTGATGCAGATGTAGACGCAAACAAGCTCCTGGGTTCGTTTACCTGTTGGTAGAGACAACAGGTTGTGGAATGAAGAAAAATTCTATAACAACATCTAACACAGGGTGATACAACTACAACTTTGATGATATTTCTTTTGCAACAATCAATTATCAGTTGGGAAAATTTAAAATGCACTCTGAATAGTCCGTTCCAACGATATCGAGCGAGCGTGAACGTCTTGCGTATGTTATAAAATGTAAAGAAACAGTCTACAAAAGTACGTTCCAAAAACCTAACAAATAACAGAGACCCCAAAATTTTTAAGACGAACTGCACTGTCATTGTTTAAATACTTTCAAGCTTTTTTCTAAGTACATTTTGTGCAAGCGATGAATCGGCTCTTTTGAGTAAAAAGGCAACGTGTATCTCTCGTGCAACGAAGTGATAAAATTATTTACATTTGTATCTATAGTAATATGCGGGAGCATCATTCTAATCGCAATAAGCATTACCAGAAACAAAAAGTATGTCTGTAGAATCACGAAAATCTGACCACATTTGAATAAAACAATGGCACATTCCGGAGCATGATTCTGTCGACAACAACCGATCAACAATGGCTTGTCATCTTATAAGAGGACATTACCTAAATTGAATATTAGAAAATGCAAAGTTTGTCTAAACAACGATCAACATGTGTAGCTTCTACAAAACAATGAGTTGAAAACATGCTTTATGTTTTTCATCCAAGCACTCCTGGCCTTCTCTCTGAAAAATCCTAATACATAAGCACTCTGGTCTGATGTACGATTGTGTACAGGCTACCTCCAAATGATTCTTCATTCCTGATTTGATTTGAACGTGCGCACACGACAGCATGACTCCCATATCGTGCTGCTTTCCACACTCACTCACTTCAGAATGGGCTCGAAAAAACCCACAAAGTATGTACTGTTGTACCTCCTACCACCGCTCCCCGCTACTATCGACAGCAAACAGTGTGCTACCCTTTGTGCGGAACACATTAAAATGCTCCAGCTCACCGTCGATCGATCGGACCATCTACGTTCACGCTCGCAAGCCGGTAACTCACATCGCTCCACCTTGTACCGTCCAATTTCGCAGCAATCTCTAATCAATTTATGCTAACCGCAAATCCCGTGACCGGCTAAGCATGGGCCATTAGTGTAGCGTCCGAGGCGGAAAACTGCCTGGAAGTCGAGAAGTCTGGTCACAGCACAGCTGACCGTTGCCGTCGGTCAGCATCGTCGTCGCCGTCGCCGTCGCCATCGTTTGGCCGTCGACTCACACATAGGCGCCTCCGACGGTGAGCTAAATATCAACAGTCGGAATCTCATTTACATAAAACAATCTTTCGACTTCGGCTAATGACCAGTCGACGGCCCCCCTCTTTGACCCGCATCAGAACCTCTCTCTGCCACCCTTCCCCCCTCTCCTCTGGGACTTCCGGCCTAGCACCGGAGTGAAAGAAGGGCAACCTGTAGCCTGGCGACCGACGACGACTCGACGGTAGCAAATGTTTTGTAGAAACTATTTATGTCTCCCCGGCCCTTTCGAATGGACCGTGGCACTGGCATCGATTTGGATTGTTCGCATGACCGAGCGCACCGCGTAATGAAACCGGCGCAGCGCGAGTGGCGAGGTAATGAAGAGAATCAGGCAGGGAGGGGGTACACATCCGGTACGGTACGACGAGAGGTGTACGCAGGAACGAGCAAACCAACCGTCAGAATGTCAGAAGCGACGCCAACCAGCCAGTGGCTGGATGGTTCTAGCGTTCCCCGCTCGTGAAGTTGACATTTTCTAAAAATACTTGACAACATTGTACCCCACCTCCACGTGCTCCACATTTTGCAGTACCCCTCTCTTCTCTCTGTCCCCTGGATCGAGGACAAATGCTATCCAAATATTCTCTATTTCTAGTGCACCGAACGAACGGTGGTGGTCCGGAGGGCAACGATTGTTGCCAAATATGAAAGTGAACCACCAACATTGACCTTCCGGTTACGGTGCATAAGCAGCATTGTCTCAACAGCACCCGGTTTCTCTCTCTCTCCCTTGCACACACACACACCCTTCTCGTCCTTTGGACCCTTTAGCGAAATGGCAGCGCATCGAATTCGTCGAAAGAAAGTAGAAATCGATTAAGTGAAGCACAGCAGCTATACGAAACGCCATTAATCTGTAGCCTTGACCCACAGATTCAGCGCTCGGTGTGCCGGCCGGAATGGGCACTCTGCCAGAGCCAGTGAAATGATTGCAAGTCGCTGGTTCGGATGTAGCGGAATGCAAAGACCCAGCGCAAAGACATCAGCCGAAGCCGAAGCGCCCCTGAAGTGAGCAGAAACAAGAGCCGACGCTAACGAGCTGCTTAACGAAGCGGAATACGCAGCCCGTTGTCACCCGTTCAACGTACTGGGCAAGTCAACGCGCACGCACGCAGAGCCTGCTAGCATTAGCGGTCCATCCACCGGGCCATAACATCATAATCGTCATCAACGCCATCAACGCAACGCAACGACAGCAGACGGTGACGGTGGCGTTAATTAAATCACGGAACACAGCCGGCCGGCGGCCGGCCGGTTGTTAAGATATTAATTCGAGACCTCATACGGTCATCGGTCCAACGACGACGACGACGAGGACGAGAACGTGAACGACGATGCCATCATCTTCCCCAGCAATCCCGCAAGCATGCAATCCCGGACTGCAGCGCGCACGGAACGGCACCCCGAAACGGCTCTATCCGGGAGGGTTGGGCCGGTTATGATGATGCGGTACAGGGATGATCTCATCGTTACCCCACTCTGTCTCTCTCTCTCCCTCTCTTACCGCTACTGTACAGCTTCGCCAGCTCCTGCGCTCCCTTATGCTGGGGACCCCAGCGTGGCCGCTTCGCCTGCTGCTCTCGTTTGTCGCCGTCCGCACACGAGCCGGCGTCGGAGGCGAGCGAACCGGCCAGGATGGTGTTGGAGTTGGGGTCATCCTCCAGCATCGAGTTTTGCAGAATCTCCTGGTCCGTCTTGACGGGTGTCTGTGGAAACGGGAAAGCGTAAACAAGTCCGATTACTGTTACAGTGGCGTGTGGCGATGGGTGCTGTGGAGAGGCCGGGCAATGGAAAGCGGGCATGAAGTCATGTTGTGCAATCAATGTGCCCCGAGTGCAACTACTCTACCGCACGGGGACGCGCCACATGAGCGGCAACAAATCGTAGTCAAGCGACGCGTTCAACCGTCCGTCGAATCCTGTTCGTGGCCTGTTGCTTGCCATCGTTTGTGTTTCGGTGTTCGAACAATCGAACAAACGGCCGAAGATCCTGGCGTAAAGTGCAGGGGAGTGCGTATCGAGTGGAGTTGAAAATGGCGAACGAAGCAATAGGATAGACCCCCTGCTAAGGGCAGCATTCTGCCGCTTCTGGCGTCAGGCTTCTTGGCGTCAGCGTTCTTACCAGGAAACCGTTTTACCTCCAAGGGGACGGGAGGGGCACCATTCAGCCATTGTTTTGCTGGCCAGTTTGTGGCCAAGCTTGGTCCTTCGACCGTACCGTAACACTGCAACGAAGTGCATGGCACCGACAGAGAGAGAGACGACGACGACGACAACGAGTTGCGTGCCATTAAAGCGAACCAACATAGCGCCGGAAGCCAGCGAAGAAGGAAAGTCGATTATTAATGTGACAGGGATGTGGTGGTGGTTCGCCGATGGTTGTGGTGAGCACGCTCTCTAGCATGAAAAACCTTCTCGTGCATTGGCACAGCGGCAGTAACACAGCGGTTTAAAGTTCAGGGTAGCGGGAAAAATCTGTAAAATCATTACGGATTTATGGAATTCTCATCCAAATGCAATGAGAAGTATTTTCAATTTTGTTTGAATCATAAGCATCATTTTCAATTTAAACTCTTTGCTATTTCCTGACTTATTCTTTAAGATTATCCTTCTCTGGTATTAAATTTAATGTAATGTTTTAATATGTGTTGTTGTACATTCCAGATCACTTATCCATCACTTGGTTTGTGTTTCCAATATTGAATATTGAAAAGCGCAAATATCTCCCAATCATTAAAAACGAATGGAAAACAGAAGTATAAATTGCAACATGTCTCAAAGTAGCTTAAAGCTACATTATTCATTGTCGAACCGTTTTAGTTAGGCAAACGTTAATAGCGTAAGGGATAATTATTGGAGAAGAACTCCAGTATTAAATAGAATGTACCAAATATAAGCTGTGACACACAAGGATTCCGCTTAACTTTGTCATTCTGTTTTCCTCCCTCACTTTTCCTTTCCTTTTATTTCCCTTATTCTCTCTGTTTTGTCTCCCTCACGCCATTTTCTCCCTAGTTTTAAGTGATCCTTGTCTAGCATTAAGCAAACAAGTAGTAACAATAAATTTAATTAAATTAATTAAATCAAATTAAATAAGTTTCTAGTTATTGGTTAAACAATTGTTATATTCATATGGGATTGCGTAAAAGCAGCATAATAAAAAAAAATAAAAAGCATCTTCTCCGCTTACAAAAGGAACATATTACTATTACATTTCGTTATGATTTATGTTGAAATAGTGTGGATTTTGAGATGGAATGCAAAATGTAGAAAAAACGGAGACTTAAACAGTAAATAAAATACAATAAGCAGCTGCTAGCAAGCCCCATAACATAACGTAACACGATACGCAGCATGATAATCGCACCCCGAGCTCATCCCCGTACCTGCTGCGCCTTACCTTTAGGAAAGTGGTCGAGATTTTAATCGCCGAGGTAGAGGCGGGTGAGAGGACAAGGGTCGGTTGCTCCGACACCGTTGCCGCCGTCGCCGTCGCCATCAGCGTCATCGATTCCAAGCGTCGGGAGCAGGGTGGCAACGATATCAGATCCATTCTACCGCTCCATGCAATGTGTCTCCGTGTGTGTGTGTCACCGGGAAGTCACTCCACAGTAGCCGAAACGTCGCCCGGTCGATCCGTTTCCCCGGATAGCGTCCCGATGGATGTTGTGCTTCCTTTTAGTCCGAGAAAAATGTTTACCCAACAAGTGGGCGAGCGCGATTTACGATCGAAAAGGTCCCCCGAAAAGGTTCCAGCGGCCGGAATAGCCGAATTATCAGTTACACTTTCACCGTCACTTCCTCCTCCTCCGCTTCCTCCTTCTTCTTCTTCTTAAGGCCACAACTGAAAGCCTTCACAGGCACACAAATGGAGTCACTCTTCACTATGCTGCCTATGGGGGAAGGAAGAAAGAATGGAGAGAGAATGGAAAACATAAAATACGCACCGTTGAGGGAAGAGGACTTCACATTTTTCTGGCCAAACCCCAAACCCCACCCTCGGGGGTTAGCGACCGACATTTCACTTTCGCTTCGCTTCTCCATTCACCCAAAAACCCAACAACCAACAACCAGCGCACATCCTCTCTCTCTCTCTCTCTTGACCTGGGCACGCGATATCGCATATCACTCGATGACCCTAATCAACATCTCGAAGCAGCTCGCTTCGAGCCGATAGCACCACTTGCTGGACGGATCCGGTTGCGGTTTTGCCCGGAATAGGCCACTAGCGGAGCTAAGGGAGCTGGTTGGCTGGCTGGTAGAGGAGAGGAGTTTATTTATTTAATTGAGTGTCGGACGTCCCTTCGGTCGTCCTCGGATTATCACAGTTTATAATTTTTATCTAAACAAAGTGTAAAGGATACGCTACATTAAGTGCGCTCCAACCGAGGCGGAGACCGACCAACCAACCGGGCAAAAGGTTTATGGGCTCGAGCGGTTCCTAGTTGCGGCCGGCTTTTGTTCGCTTCGTTGGCACAAGGAGAGGAAATGGACAGAGCAGGAAAAAAAGGTTCCCAGTATCATCGTAGATAAAGAAACCGCAACCGGCGCAGGAAAGGTAAGGTAGCAGCACCGACCGATGACTTCATTACTGCTGCCTCTTGCTGGCTCGCTCGCGACACCAACTACAGCCAGTGTGCTGGCGGTGGGCAACCTGTAGCTGCAGGAAATGCAATATAATATAATAGGAACTACGGATGGAAATCTGCTTTGGAACACACGAAGATGGTTGATAGAGCGACGTTCGTCGACTCGTGGAGCACAAAAAAAAACATAAAGTGAGATACCGGGCGCCTCCATCGGTATGGACCACGTGGCAAAGCATTCACACACACACTCCCGTCGATGATACACCATCCCACAACAAATATCACCCCGTTAAGGTGCCGTTCTCATGATAAAACATTCATCGAAACGACGACGACGACGACGACGGAGGAGAACAGCTTTAAAACCGTCTGCCGGTGGCTCTTCTCACCGGAAACGTTCTCGCGGTAGAGCAGGAAGGCTCGACCGCACCCACCACCACCACCACCACCGCGCGCGGTCACGGCTGTGGTATGAATTTATTTATTTTTTATGTGCCAGCTGGTGGAAAATTGATCAACCAGCCATCGGGCCCCTGGGACGGTTCTCACGGCGCCCAACCACACGCACCGGCTGGTGCTGGAGAAAGAAAGCAAAAGTTAACAGATTCCCAGGAAGTTTTGCTCGTCGAAAAACTAACACAAAACCGATTAGCTGCTTGGGAGCTTATTTAACCCACTTTCCGGCGCATAATTTATGCTACTTCACAACTAATGAAACCAATTACGGGGGGTTTCGGAGGGGCTCTGCATTTTCCCAGTAATTGGAAGTCGCTACAATCCATCCATCCATCCAGCTCTGAACATACACACCTGCTCATGCGTCACAGTCGCTCGATGACCTTCGGAGAGAAGGAATTCCTTTCCCATTTCCCGATGACGTCACACGCCACTTTCGTCACCTCATCACGATTCGCCATCTCGGATCCCGTCGTCTTAAATCATCGCCGCTTAACCGCCGCTTGGTAACTCGCCGCGCCCCGATCGGAACAGGTTATTGCTGCCGGATTGCCAACAAATTAATGCTTGCTGGCGTGTGCGTGTGCGGTGAGGACGCGAGAAGGTTTGGCACCACCTAGCGGGTGCCGATCGAGGCACCTTCAAGACGAGGTGTCGCCTGCCCGTCAAAATCGGCAACGAGCGAACCGAGCAGCGTGTGTGTGTGTGAGCAGGATGCAAATAGCTCATAATTTCACGAATCGACGCTCGACGCGACGCGACGCCAATGCGTTGGTATTGAATAAGCACGTTTGACGTTGGCGCGCCCAGAGTGGAACTAAAAATAATTCTTCCAAAATTAGTTGGAAAGAAAGTTTCGCGCACCGTTCGCGTCGCTAAGGTGACCTAAGGCCCGCAGTCGAAGGGGTTTTTGTGTCTCCCCTTGGAAGGTGTATGGTGCGTTAATGGTTGACAACAAAACCCCGGGGTAAATCCAACCGTAACCGTAAGCGGAGGTCGGAGAGTTCAATCGCTTTATCGGTGCGTTGTGTTTTACGGTATTTACCGCGACCCTTGGCCTATGGCCATGGCTCTATGCCGCGTATGCTACACGCACGCAGACCATAAAACTGTGGTTGGCCCCCCTACTGTCGAATCCCTCATATTAGGGTTCTGGTGGAAGTGGATATGTTCCGAATAATTTTTAAATCATTTTTTACGCAAATTAGACTTTAAAAAATATTTTCATTAACTGTTCTAAAACATTAGTGTACCTTTATGAAAACATTTGCCAAAAGTGCATGGGATCATTAGACAACACTTTATATCATCTGGTACGGTTGCTTCCAGCAACTTATCAACTCGCGCGCCAAAGTCATAAAGCCGCTGTTAATTCCATTATCTACAAACCATTTTTTCATTGTCACGATTGCGATTGTCCCGCCTGTCATGCAGCGAAAGCCATCCCCAAAAACACAACCCCCCTGGCCCCTCACAAACCAGGGCACCAGTTCAGGTACCGGTGAGTTGTTACTCGGGCTGGCTTATTAGAGTTTGAGCTGCGCTTGATGAGACCTCAAACAATCCCCTTCCCTCCAGTTCCAAACATCCCCCGGAGCTCAAATTATGACGATCGTGATGACGCTGATGATGATAAACCACCAAACCTCACCTTTTTCCTTTTTCCTTTTTCACTGTTTTTTGTGGAGGGATGAGAAACCGCGACTTCATTCCACTCGTTTATTATCTTTCATCCATTAATCCTATGACCCACGGCTGTGTGTGTGTGTGTGTGTTCACGTGTGCTTGTGTGTTTGTGTGCCAATCATGGTGTGTCTGCACGGTGAGCGTGGTGCGTTCGCTCGTTCGGTCGGGTTTCGAGTCCTTTTTCCCACGAAACTCACATCAAAACGGTTATCAACTGTTTGATCTACTTAGAGTGGGTCATTCGTTAAGTAAAAAAACGCCAAGCCCGAGGGCACCTTGGCACGACGCGTGAGCTCATCGGTGACTGGCTAGTTTCAACCATGAACTACCAACAGTAGACCATTTTGGGTGAGGTACAAAATGAAAACTTTAAAACATTGACAGCCTCGTCAGTTGGTCGGTTGCGGTGGAATGGCACAAACTCCAACTCCGACTTTGGAACACCGGGCACCTACATCCAATCAATCGAAATGGATTGCGGCACTCCGGCGGTCGTTCTGCTGCTAGAAGTCAGCCCGGTCAGGGTGAGCAGTGGCAATACGTCAATAAACTACATCGATATCTGCACTTTGGTATTGGCGCGCCACGCTCGTTACTGCGGAACCAACGAAAAAAGGGGCGAGCGGTACTGCAGTGCCAAGCAAAACCCCCGTTTGGACGGACTGGAAAGGACGAACCAAATCCAAATGGAGTTCCCAAAACAAACATTAGGAAAACTGAGAAATCCTCGTCACCGTCACCGGTCTCCGTCGCATAAGCAGCTGAAGCACCGGCCATCGTGAGACCGTTTCGGCACAACTTCAGTTTTATGAGAGTCCTTCTCGGATCGTCTTCAACCATTGCACCATGGTATTAGTGTGATGATCCGTAGTGCCATTTCAATGTCGGACAGGACAACTCGAACTAGTCCCAAAAAGGGATCGCATTCAATGCTAGTGAACAGAGCGTAGCGTGCTGAGGATCTCTACCTCAAGTGGCCGCCTCTGTTGGGTAGTTTGTGGTCCAGCCAGTGGTGCAGCTGCTGCAGCTCCTGAAACTCAATGTATGGAATGTGCATTTGGAAGGCAAAATCGGGAAGAATAGAGAACTCCATTGTTGAACTTCAAATCATCGACTTAAGCGGTGTTCTTTGTTCATTTTGGCGGGCCACACAAGGGTCCGGTTGCAGTCAGTCAGGTCCATGGAAATGGGTCACCAATCCAATTCTGTCGGGCTGCAGGTCCCAAACCAGCCGCTTGTAACACTCCTGATCACCCGAAGGATAGTTCCGTCATTCACACACAAGCCCCGACAAAGCCACGACCACGACACCATTCGCACTCATACACTGCCGCAAGTCGAGGAAATTCATTGAATACGAACTGCGGTTCGGACCACGCGGGTGTGTCGCACCCGGGACCTTATTACTAATTCACGAATCCCCCCGCTGGGAGTAGCGCAAGGTGTTTGTCATACTCTCTCTCTCTCTCTCTCTCTTTCTTTCTTCCCCGAATATCCTTTCATACCCACTGAGGACGGCAAAACGCTCACAACACACAAATGCAATCACTTGTCTCGCGTCACTTAAGGTGTACTTTTTTTTTTTAATGTTGGTCTCCAACGGTCACAACGTGATGATCTCATCGCACCGCCAGTAGCAGCAGCAGCAGAAAATCGGGAAAGAAATCACAACAAACTGCACCATCTACGGGAGTCTTCTCACTCACGCTCGCACATCACATCGATCTTTCCCACTCACTGGCATACGTATGTTAACCATGCTTCTCTCCTCTTCTTTACATACTTGCCGCGACTTAACAGTAACAGCGCCACAGGTCCGGCAATCCAATCGGACGCGAGAGTGTCGAGTCAGGCGTCGGGCACGGTCTCGAACTACGGCGTCGTCCGCCTTACGACGTTAACATCGCCAGCGACAAACGGTGACTGAGGCATGGTCGCCGTCGTCGTCGTCGCTGGTTCAAAAGAATCCCTCCGACTCTTTGATGTCCGTGATGACGCGATGCGGGGTGGCGAGTATAGAGGGAGAGGTGTGAGGTGGCGAGGCCAAGTCTCGCCACTACTCTCGCGCCATGCCGTGCTGTTTGGTTGCTTGATACATTTTTCTCGGTCCCCCATCCGTCGTTTTTTATGTGTGTTTGTCTTGGTCGCCATATCGCACCTCTACGACTGCGAGGCTGGATCGAACGGCGGGGAGCCGGTTGGTGCTCGATACAACTGACCGACCGACCGACCGCCGGCTTCCACCGGTTCCAGCTGGACTCCCGCTAGCTAAACCACGTCTGACCGCGTGCGTGCCTCGTGTGGAGTCTCACACACACAAACACACACACACGCATCCATGAAGAGACGATCCATGGTAGCGTGCTACCGAACAGTAATCGGCGCCATATACCAAGCGTCCTGTGGTCCTTCGTGTGGAGCTGGCAGGAAGAGGTGAAGCCTACTGTTCGGCCCGCCAGTGCCGTCACCATGGCGTCACTCCGGCAGCACCGGCAGGCCATTGTTGCGCGCGTGTGTGTGTGGTAGTCTGTGTGGAATACCGTATCGTAGTAGCGATGTCCTGGTCCCTTTCGCCGACATTCAAATTACTCAATGGAGACGCATGCTTTCGATGAAGTCACCAGCGAACCGAACGATCACCGGCAAGTCGTCCGTTCACAGTGATTCCATTGGGTTGCCGGACCTTTCCTGCTATGCTCACCGTTGCTCTGGCCTCATTTTTTCCCCTTTTCCTACCATTTCACTTCAGCGA
Source organism: Anopheles darlingi (assembly GCF_943734745.1). Lineage (NCBI taxonomy): Eukaryota > Metazoa > Arthropoda > Insecta > Diptera > Culicidae > Anopheles > Anopheles darlingi. The sequence continues at coordinate 74,593,139 of NC_064874.1, read as the reverse complement.
GAAGTCGAGTCGATTTTCCATTTTGGGGCGACTCTATGGGGTCCAGCATACGCCACACCGTCCGGTTGGAGTCCGGTCGTACAACAAGTGGCGACAGTTGATTGGGTCAGTGGATGGTTTCGTACCGGTAGGACAATGGTGGCGTGATGCTGAAAGGAAGCACCATCATGGACGATGATGTATGGGCGTACGTTTCGCACATACGCACCTCGGAGCGAACCCACCCAGCCAATTAGTAGGGATATTGAACGGAGCTGAGTTTCGGGAGTTTTTCGGAGAATGTGGAACGGAATGGAATTGCGATTGCCGAAACAGACAATATGCAGTTAATCACCGTTGAGCCGACCGGAGGATGTGTTCTGATTTCGAAATCGGTGTTTTATTGAGAAGTGGTTTGAGATGAGAATTAGTGAATGACTTAAATTAGAGCCGACGGCGAGGAGCATAGAGTTGGTTAACATAACAGAACCTATTTCGGCATAACATACCAGTAATCTTCCAATAATAGTCTTCCATCCATCCGTGTCCGAGTACTGTTAATTAGCATTGATAAAGCGAGTGAAGCGAAGAGGTGTTAAATGTGAAACTGAGTGAGCGATTGAACACGCTTCGCTAATTAACACATTATGGATACAGGGGTTTTCTTGTTTTATTTTGATCGATAGTCACAGGGTAACAAAACGAAATCAAAGTTCGTGAAATAATGAATGGCGCCAATCGATCCACTTTAACCAGTTTGGCACTTGAACCAGTTCCAACCAGATAAAAGAGTAATTTTCCACCGAGACAAAAACAAAACGGTCGTGAAGAAGGAACATAAATTAGCAGCTCTACGCAAATTCCACGACATCGTGCAGTCTGCCGGGCATCTTACAGAAATACAATGGTTGAAGAAAACAATGCGATTATCGATATTCTATATCACCCGTTGATCTTTCTTAACTTCTAGCGACATATAAATCAGCATCACATATTTCATTCGATAGTTATTGAGCTCTTCAAAGCACGTGAACCAGCACGTTTTACACATTCCGATAACCGCCGATTTGAGAATCGATTTGGTAAAATCGATCAACATAAGCCGACGTTCGTCGATTATTTTGACAGTCGATTTGACTTACAGTGATGGTCGATAAGGTATGAGCAGTATGAATAAAAAAATAAGAAATTTCAACAAAAATCCAAATTCCAAGCCAAAAATGGGCTGTCTGGCACTGTATTGTTTACAAAATCGCCTCCTGCACGTGTTTTGGTGATTCTCGGCCGTATTTCATTATTTTCAGCTTAAAAAATGGAAAATAGTGAAAAAAGCATGGATGTCGACGTGGTAGCGCTGCCCGCCGAAGAGAACGCCTCCAAAAAACGCTCCAAACGGCCGCCAAAATCGAAACAGGAGCTACGCCGTGTGTTCATACCCCGATCCCGGTAAGAGTTCCGTGCGCCCGGCTCGGCGGTGCTCCTGATACGCAGTTTCTAACTCCATTCCTTTAATTCCACAGAAAAGGAGCCCTGAAGGAGCAGTGGATGAAAATATTCACCCCAGTTGTAGAACAGCTGCAGCTGAAGATTCGCTACAACATCAAAACAAGTCACGTAAGGTCCCGACCGTCCTGCAAAGCAAGATCCTTTTTCTTTATTTACCCGATTCTCTCCCCGATTGGTACCCCTAACAGGTTGAAATTCAGCCAACGCCTGGCACACAGGATCAATCCTACCTACAGAAAGCGGCCGATTTCGTGCGGGCTTTCGCGCTCGGGTTCGAGGTGGAAGATGCACTAGCCCTGATCCGTTTAGATGATCTGTTTATCGAATCGTTCGAAGTAACCGATGTAAAGTCGCTCAAGGGTGACCACTTGAGCCGAGCGATTGGCCGGTTAGCGGGCAAGGGTGGACGCACCAAGTTCACGGTGGAAAACACGACCAAAACCCGGATCGTACTACAGGACTCGAAGATTCACATCATGGGTAGCTACAAGTACATCCAGCATGCCAAACGTGCCCTCAGCCATCTGATTCTTGGTTCACCGGCGAGCAAGGTGTACGGTAATCTGCGCAGCGTTGCCGCTAGCCAGAACTCGCAACGGATGTAAAGCAGCGAGGCGTCACGATGTTTGCAGCAGGGGGAGGATTCGGGGGAGATTATTATATTTTCATTAAATAAAATTGATGGACACATCTTATGCTTCCATTATGTGCTCTTCTAATGTTTTATTTTTATCTCCGCGAGAATCCGAATCCGGCCGGCTGTCAAACGCCGATCGTGTCAACAAATCGTTACGAAAACAGCGGCCAAAGTGCGATAAAATGCGTAGTTTAATCGTCTAACTCCGCGATTTAGCAGCTTCTTAACATGTGGAACTCTGTCCTGCGGACGCTGTGCGTGCGCCAAACCGCAAACTCGATCGGTAGCTTCCTGCGTTACTCAAATCAGCGCGTACCGGTGGCACTGCGGAGCACAAAACCCAGATCCGATAGACCAACGGTAAGATTCCGTGTTCCTATTCCTAAACACCAAACTCATCACAGCTTCTCTCCGGTAGACACAATATTTCGTTGATTGCCGGCCAGTCCGCGCGATCGGAGGGAATGGTGGTGATGGTTGCATCTCCTTTCTGCGTCTCTGGTGCAACGAAAACGCGGGCCCTGACGGTGGAGATGGTGGAAATGGGGGACACGTCGTGCTCCAGGCGACACAGGACGTTCGGGATTTCAACCACATCACGACGCTACTGCGTGCGGATAATGGAGAGAAGGGTGCGACGAAGGATTGCCACGGACGCAACGCGAACCATACCGTAGTGAAGGTGCCGCTCGGAACGATCGTCAAGAACGAGCAGGGAAAGGTTGTCGGTGATCTGTCCGACGAGGGCATGATGTTCGTCGCAGCCCGTGGTGGTGCCGGTGGGAAAGGAAATCAATTTTTCAAAAGTGACCTCGAACAGGCCCCACAAGTAGCCGAGCACGGTGCGAACGGTGAGGAGATGGCGTACACGCTGGAGCTACGCAGTATGGCTCATATTGGCTTTATTGGATTACCGAATGCTGGGAAAAGCACACTCTTGAGAGCGATAAGCCGTGCTCGGCCTAAGGTGGCCCCTTATCCATTCACCACCCTGAAGCCTCACCTCGGAATGGTGCAGTATGACGATTACGAACAGATTGCCGTTGCTGATCTGCCCGGTTTGATCAAGGATTCCCATCGTAACAAGGGGCTTGGCATTAACTTTCTGAAGCATGCTGAACGCTGTAATGCTCTGCTGTTCGTGGTAGATGCCTCAGCGGACGAACCGTGGCTCCACTACCAGACGCTTCTGCACGAACTCGGTATGTTCAGTGAGGAATTACTCGAAAGGCCACGGTTGTTGGTCGCGAACAAGATTGATCTGCCCGAAGCAGAACGGAATCTGGAGCTGTTGGCACACCATGTGGACATTCCCGTACTGCCGATCAGTGCTCGCATGAGCGTGAACATTGCCGAGCTACTGCATGAGATCCGGGTGCTGTATGACGCTGCACAGACGAAGAAGGATACCAATTCACCGGAAGAGGGTGTAGACCAACGATAATACACAAACAGAGATAACCGGGAGAGAGAGGAAGTAATTTGTAAATGCGATTTATTAGCGGACGTAGCGAACCGATAGAGACAATAAAGAGTAATTAAGATCCAAATGAAAATGCATCATCCCTGTGCGTTTAGGCCAGCTTGGTGCTGGCAAAGCTGCGAGCAAGCTCGAGAATTTCGTCGGCCTTCTGCCAGCTGCCACCGGAAGCTTGTGCCGATTCCGGTTTTCCTCCTCCCTTGCCACCCATCAGTGGGGCCACGTGCGAGATCCACTCGTTCGCCTTCAGTCCCTTCTCGACGGCGCCCTTCGGAACGGAAGCAAGGCAGAAGATCTTGCCCGCATCCTCATCGACGGACACGAACAGGGCCGACTGCTCCGGGTTGATCTTTCTCACCTCCTTCAGTGCCGAATCGAGTGCCTTCGTGTTGCTGAACGCTTCCAAGCGGTGCACCAACACCGCAGCATCCCGATTCGCTTCGGACAGTTCCTTCGCACGTACGATTACCTCAACGGAGACTGCAGCCTTCGCGGCACGCTCCCGATCGTCGAGCGTTTTCTTTAGATTCTTCAGCACCGTTCGTAGTTCGTCCTTTTTCACGTACGGAATGACCGCCTGCGACACATCCTCCGTCAGTTCGACGATGCGTCGTACGAACTCCTTCGCACCGGTGGTGACAGTACCGCTGGCTTCGATCTTCTCGCGCAGCTGACGTACCTCTTGCTCGAGGCTTTCGGTTTTCTGGAGCGCCTTCAATGCCTCCGGTCCCGTCAGTGCTACGATTCGCCGAATTCCCTTAGCGATCGCCTCTTCGCTCGTGATCACAAAGTCCACCATATGACCAGATTGATGCAGATGAGTGCCACCGCAGAATTCGACCGAATTAAGTACTCCGGCATCACTAGTCGGATCGGCGGCCAGCTGTTCTACCGGAACACCGAACGAGATCACTCGCACGGGATCCGGATAGACCTCGTCGAAGACGGAACGCAACCCACGGATACTCTTAGCGACCGCAA
>NC_064874.1:74493556-74578556 GCF_943734745.1 Anopheles darlingi | reverse complement strand
ATTCTGTCGACGAGAAGGGTAGGTTGGGTGAAATTTGGTGCTTTCTTATCGCAACCAACGCTGTCATAAAGCAGTTTGACCGTATCACAACCCTTCTCAATCCTAGGGTGCCCTCTAGAAGGGGCACAGTATTGAGATCTACGTCTACCTGCAACGGGATTATCAACGCTGGGGGCGGTGGTAGCGGTGGTGGTATTACCTAATCGTCCGGAGGTATATTATTCTCACGTCCCGGCCTAGCTTTTCCACCATTCACCGTGACTTTAAGCTATTAGAACTCGTGGGAAGAGATAATCGACGTCGACGATCGACTAAGCCCCTTTAATCGGTCGTACTAACTGCGTAGAGTGATTATGGACTGATCGGTGCAGCGGAGAACAGACTGTTGATGATGGTTTTGTCAATGCAGCTGCTATCAGTCGGTAACACCTCCATGCTACCTGATCATTGCAGCTGTGATAACTGCACCCGCTTTACAGGAGAACTCTTTGGAAGAGCGCACTGACTGATAAGAAAAGGGTTCTAGTCGGCTAGCGTACCTTGTTAACCTGCACTTACATCCCGAGTAGCGTTTACGCTCTTATCTACGTGAAACAAAACAGTTCAACTCGCGGAAGTGAGATCGATCATTAACCTTTCAGCCCTGCAGCCAGCTTTGTAGCTATTTATCATACGGATGCGAGAGATTGCATCTGCCTATCGGCCAACATGCACGCCACCCTCGAGTGTAATGCCCGACCTTGTTCCCGTTTTTAGCACCCGCTTCTGCCCAAACATCTCGATGATAAGAAAGGCAAACATGTGCTCGCCCGAACGTTGCTATAGAATCCGCGTCCCAAAAAAGGAGGTCATCACGATTATGCGTGCTAAATACCGGTGTGCTCTCGCAACCGTCAACAAAGCGCGGCACAGGATGCATTAGCATTAGAGTGCACAAGCCGGCCCGGTGAACGAACGTGAAACATGGCATTGAACTTGACCATGACGGTCACTGTCGCAGCAGACCCTCTATAGGAACGATCGATGAGGTTCACTTTTCACTAGCAACCGGTGTGCTACTATCGATTCCCTTGATAGTATTTCCTAACCAGTGCACCATAAATAGCCGCACGGGGAGGATCGACTCGAGATGATGATGACGTGATGTAAACGGTCGGCGTTGTCCATCCGTCCGTCCACTCTCCATCAATCTTGGCGACCTTGGTACGCTCTCGCATGCTCGGTTACATGCTCGCGTTACTCGCGCACTCGCACGACGCGGTCATGGTTGCCCTTCCCAAAAACTGGTTTCTGCTGCCTTCTCCACAAACGACCGCAACAAGCGAACCACCGAAAAACCAGCGCTCCACTCCACCGATCGCTTAGCATACGAGCAATTACGCACCGTTGCGCACTGAGATGACACCCTCCTGCAGTGTGTGAGTTCGCTTAGCTTCAACTCCGTAGTACGTACTGCGCCATTCCAGGGAACCACACTCGAGACAACCGAGTCCGGACAGTGTATTACTAAGCTTCGATCTGGTTGTTGTTTTCAGACGCTCGTACAAAAAACTCACTTTACGCACATCTAACGGAGCGCCCCAAGCAACTGCCGATGATGTATCGATACTGCGACCGCGTGCTCCGAAGGCACCACACAAAATGCACCACCAGATGCAACGACCGGGCGACTAGAGACCTCTACGCGGTTAGAGGTTGTTGCTGCTGCTGCTGGTGCAGGCGCTGCCCGGGTGTACCACACTGTGTCATTAACCGTCATGAACGCCGGCACTACGCCCGGACTCGAGCAGCGTTCTTATCACTACAATCGGAGATCAAGGAACAGCGGTGCAAGCGGTGGTAGTAGTAGTTCCGCCCAGCCAGTAGACGAAACACACTCCACGGTCGCGAGAACGAGAGAGAGATAGTAGCGTGGCTTGTTAGCGGCTTATCAGGGCAGTCGGAGTACGGGCTAGCACGCGCACATGCACTCGAGGAGAGTCAGGAAAATCGTTCGCCGGTCACACCACCATGTTACACACCCGAATGGTGGTCGGACGTTTTACTTACGTTTTCGTTATGGTGGGACGAGAACGGATACCGCATCGCACGGCCGCCCGGCACCGAACGTTTTGTCACTCGACGACGGACGACGAGCGCGCGATTTACACACTTTGGTTGATTGAATTGAAATGTTTCTACGTCGTCGTGGTCGTCGTCGTCGTCGTCGCTGGCCCCCGCTACACGGTGATGATCACTACTGACACCACCTCGCGAACGAACTTCGGTGACCGCCGATTATCGCCACGAGGTAGCCGGTCGAGACAGCAGCGCGCATAAATTGAACGGCGACGATGCATTCGACCTAGGAGGAAGTTACTTTACCCGAGACAAACAGGGTATTCCCACAGTGAGCTGGCTGCATGTGTTTGTCGGTGATCTTGTCCCATCGATCGCGTCTGCAAGGGATCATCAATTGGTCCTATGCTGCTGGTAGTGCTACTGCCTTGTCCGCCACTGTAAAAGCGGTAGCGTAATAGCATGACGCCTCGTGACGCACACGCCGCTGCCGCTGGAGGACGCCGTAGAAGATAGTAATGTTGGCCAGGGGTTTGTTTTTAATCCGATATTATGTCCCCACCGTTGGTTGTTTCGTGCGGTCGGTACACAACTACACTCCAACATTTCGAGCGCGTGCGCACCCATCCCAGGATCGATGGTGACGGTTGCGGAGTTGCGGAATGCACGCGATCTTTGCGATCGTACCCTTCATCCGGTCGATGATCAATGTCGAGTGTGCAGTGCGAAATGAAAGGAAGGCAAAGAAGCGAACATAATTAATGCGAACAGGAGCAAACTGTCGGCAGCTGCCAGCGAGAACGGGCATTCTCCGAGCGGCAGGATATGGGCGCTTCGTGGTGTATGCATCGATGCACCGGCAAACGATGGGCAAAACATGAAACAGATGTTTCGTCATAGGCCTCGTCATCGCCCTCGTCATCGTTGTCTTCGGGTTTCTATAGCCTTTGTCATAGTACGGCATTGGCTTGCTGGTGTGAATGTTCTGGGAGAACGTGAACCAAACATGCTGGTAGCATGTGGGGTGCAAATTTTCTGGAACTTTTGTAAGAAGTTTTGTTTGTGAGTTACATTACATTACAGTTTTCAGGACAGGCTTTACTTAGACTCAATAAAACTGGACAAATTATAGTATCAACAAAGATATTGATAGGTTTGGGAAAAAATCGCCTTTTATACATGATAAATTCTGATTCTCCGAAACACAAGGAGGAAACCACGGCGCGAGCAAACCTCCAACGAGTAGCCTTGCAAAGTCTTGAGGGCGGTTTTTAGCGAACGAACCCACATGGGCATGAGTGTGTATCAGTATCATGTCCAGCATCCCCTTCGAAGTTAATACCGAGTAGGTGATCCGAAGGGGGCTCAAGGCATTGACTGGGAGGGTTTTAGAAGGTAGGTCCGGACTGCTCAGAGACCGGAAATCCCACACTTCCGACTAGAAGCTCTCACTCTAGCCAGCATCGAAAAAAGAGTAAAGCATAAAATGGAAAGCTTTTGCACGCAAGTTACATACTTCGCAGGGTTTGTTGGTAGCTTTGGTTTTTGTATACAAAACTTTTGCATGCAAAAGTAGTGGTCGAGTTTGCCGGTCAGTCAAGTTTATACTGTACCGGTTTGGGAGTTGAGGAAATTTAAATTTAAAAATAACCGTTTTTTTCTAATTCTTCTTCTTCATCATCTTCGCTCAGACCTTTGTATATGCATGTGTCTAGCCATTTTTATCTAAATCCAGCGCTAGAAGCTTCTTCGTCTTCTAGATCAAAATCAACAATTCCTAGGACCAATAGGTATTTTCATTATCTCTGTTTAAGCGCAACCGCTTCCTCTTTGCGACTCAATGACCAACTCTTTTGTTCTGAGTGGTTTTGATGATTTCCACGAGTAGCTAGGTCCTCAACACCCATCCCACAAACAAACAGGATCCCAAAATGATGTACATTCCGCCTAGCATTCAACCCTCGATATTATTACCTTTTTACAATCGATCAAAAACATTTTGTATTTCATTTCGGCTACTCCGAGTCCGAAACATTCACCGAGAGGAGTGGAACATAAAATCCAAATTTTCATGTTCGTTTGTTCCTCGGGGCAACCAGCAAATGAGCTGCCCCAAAACCAAACCTCCGCCAATCCCACCTCCTGTCCCTGTTTCAACTGTTTGATATTAATGCGAAATAATTAGACTAATTATGATGCCGTTTGCACAGCGCAGCGGAGATTCCGGCAACCATTGCAGTAACTGATCTCCCAACCCCAACCCACCGTGTCGGTTTTGTGGTGGAGAAACCGAACATGTAAACCGCTGCCCCGATTGCAACCGATCTTCACCCTCACACTCCGGATCAGCGCCATTTTGGCGGTTCCGCAGTACACTGCATTGTGTGCGCCGAAATATGGAGACCCTCCGCTACCGTTGCACCTTTGCACCGGGATCTATATATGTTTTATTACGCCGTTAATTGCACCATCACCACCGCCCATTTAGAACCCCGGGACAAACCCCCGGACTCGATCGCCAATTAGCGAATGGTGCGCACATGAATACGGAAGCGACCAATTCCCGGTACGATAGGCGGCAATATGGACACCGTAATTGACACATCCTTTCCGTGATTTGACCGCTCAGTGTTGTGAAATATTCGACATCGTTTATGAGGCCATCCGGAGAGTTATTTATCTTCCCAGTGAGTCCCATTTCCTCAACCACTAGCCTGGTGCCTTTTTTTTTGTTCCGGCCACTAGCTGGGGTCGAGGAGATGGTCCAGCTAGAGAAGATAAATGTTTGCAGATTACCCAAACCCCCCCTCCAAACCAGATTGATGTGGTCAAAGACTCAGTGGGCAGTGGGAAGAGGAGACAGAAGATAGCCCCCCCCCCCTCCCCCATACTTACTCTTCCACCCAATGATTACGGGAACAAACCCGGGGGAGTAGTGTTAACGGCTTCCGTTTCGTTCACAGGAATTCGCTAGTCTCAACACAAGTCTCCTCGTTGCGAAAAGGGACCAGATTGACGGATGATTCGGTCCTTCGCCATTTTTTTTGCACTTCTTTTCGGGTCCCGCTACTCCCGATGATGATGGTGATGGTGATGATGATGTTGATGAGGCGTGAAAAATGGCTCTCGGTGTCACCGAATTGGTCAGTAAAGCTGAATTGCGGGGCTATTAAGTGGAGCGTCGTCGACGAAGTCTATTAACGAAATCAATCAAGTCGCTCGCCAATCGACCAATCACCACAAAACCATGTGCGTGTGTGTGCGTGTGTGTATGTCTGTCTGTGGCCAACAGCAGACAGACGGGATGCGTTCGTACGCAGGAAAACGTAGCTACCGTATGATCGCATCCACTCTGATTGCACTTAATTAGCGAGCCCGGGATGACCGCGATACAATGTTGACCGACACCACACACACACACACGGGGCATGAGGCATTAGATGACCAAACAAAGTGCAAAACTCTCATCCATTTTCCCCGGTTGCTTGGCCAACCCGGGCATCCAAATCCCGGACCGCGGCGGGGCCATCGAATGTCGCACGGCAACTTGGCGTCGTCGACGGTGGCGATGTGGTTAGGGCATTGATGAAGCACCGAGGCCACTGATGACTGACGATGACGACCGGACGTGCTCGTCGGTGATTGCGATCTAATAAGTGTAATTATTATTAAAATATAATCAATTCACACCGACGTGGAGCTGGTAAGGAAATGGCCCCCGGTTCGCCGGCGACCACCGGATCGGTCCAGCCCGTCGGTCGAGAGTCGAGATATTAGAGGCGATTAGCAGCGTTGCCCCAAACGTCAGCCTCCTCGTTGCTTCTCGTTCTCGTACGCGCGTGTCACTTTATTTGGATTATCTATTCGCGCATCACCGCATCACCGGCGTTGGCCGAAAGGATTAGCCCTTCGCGAGGTCACGATGTGCGATTCCCCCATGCAGGAATGTGTCCTCATCCCCATTTCGGTGTTGTTGTTTTAATAGCGCATTTTGTTTGATTTCTAGCTTCGGTGGTGCATCCGGCCGCCGTCTGAGGCTTACCGTTGTGGCCGCACGCGCTGATGATTTGCATAATTGAAGCATAGCATAGCAGCGTTTTGGACTGCCTTCATCAGCAGCGAGAGTTGAACGGCATCATTAACGCGTGTTTCGCTGTTAAAGGACACCCGACAGTAGAGCGGTTTTGTTTGATTTAAAGAAATGATAATAGATTTTGGAATACAAAAGAGAGGAAACAGAAGAAGATGTCAGCATCCGCAGTAGGGGATCAATTAAGCGTAGACATTTCCAGGGCATATATAAACTACTGTACCATAAAAGAATAAAACGATCGAAAAAGCAGCGATCTGGCAGCTGGCTGACTGGCAGCGGCATCCTGCATCCTGCAGCCAGCAGCAAATGTCCTTTTATTGTCCTTTACAGAACTTGGAACAGTTCCAGAAACCATTGCTGGTCCTCGGCCGAGCAGCATCAGCAGCATGCTATGGAAAAGAACCTACAAAATAAACCAGCACATGAAGAGCATGTTTATCGTATTAAATTTAATTACCGAAACCATCTCTGCGCGAAATGCGAAAAACACCCATTTGCCGGCGCCGGTACCATTTCGCCATTTTATATGGCGCTCTTTAAGGGTTCTCGACACACAAATAGCATAAAACTGAAAACAGTCGTGGCACAGACGGGGCGGCGGGGTATGCATGCAAAAGGGCCCCCGGAATGGTATCGTCTAATCGACACGCATTTGGCGGCGGAAATGTTGTATCCACGGGCGCCTCCACTCCGACCACACATACGACCGCACATACACACACACACTCACCCACGGTCTGACGTACGCACGCACGCACGCACGCACGCACGCACGCACGCATTCGGCGCCTAATTTGTGGTCCCATTTGTTCCTTGCGCGCGGGCCCTAAACTGATTACAATCAATCATAATCAACGCAATCAACGCGAGTCCTTTCGGGCGGGCGTTAGGCAATGGAAAGGGGGCGCCAATCGGTAACGGTGGGGCCGGTGGGGAGGCAGAGAGCAAGCGCCCCAGTTCCTCCCAGGGTGTCTTCGATAGCTTGCAGATGGGGCGAGAGAGAGATTTGCCAAGAAAATGCCATTTTATGGCGAGGAACGTTTTGTGTGTATTATGTTTAAATAGAATATTTAAGAATGCTCGATGAAACATAATATTTTGAACATTCTACGCGTGTGTTTGCTACTTGTGAGCGTAGCTTGTTAGCATACATTTTTCTTTGAATCCTCGCACCAACCAAACGCATCTCCCTGTCACAACATTAACTAAATCAATTCCCTTCGTTTAGCTATAATTTCGCCTCCTCCCCTCTGGGGGTGACAGTTCGAGGCAAAACGCGCGCCCAATATGAATGTGATGTGGCCCACCAACTTCCCCGCCGTCCCGTCCCGTCCCGTCCCGTCCGGGAATCTCGAGAAGATGATCAATTGGCAAAGTGAATCGCTTGGCCCAATAAAACACAACCGAAAATTACGAGCAAATTTAACGATAAATGGCCTCACCCTCTTAGAGCAAACGGGGGAGAATAGACCGAACGGTGGTGGTGGTAAACGTTGGTGCAAGACAATATTTATGAACGGCTCGGAACGCAGGAAAAAGGGGACAGATAAAACACATGGTGCGCTGGGTTTCGCTCGCGATGGGGTAATTGATAATAAGACCTCTGGTGCGCTCGAAGGCCTGTACCAGAACCTCCGGCGGGGGGTGGTGGTGGTGGATAAAATTGATTTAATAAATGGGCTCATGGGCGTATTTATGCATGTTTGCATACACACACATACGCGCGCGCGCGCGCCAAGAGTTGGGCGCCGTGTTTTGCTCTTCTTTTGCTATTCCGATTCGTCGTCGTAGAGTTCTGGATGTTCGCAACACTCTTTTTTTTATCGCGCTCCCCGCGCTCCTGCTGGTGTTTGCATATTCCGCACGCCCCAGTTCGGGTTGGTCTGGGATGCTGGATTCGAGATTCGATATCGGCCACATATTGAACCCATTGCTCATCGCGTGGTCCCGTCGTCATGTCGCCCAAATAGCGCATCTAGTACTCCGCGGCCGAAATGTTTCCCGTTTTCACTGCGCACCGTGCGGATGATGGTGTCCGCATGATGGGGCCAATCGGACCGCACCCGCGATATTAATAACCAAGTCCGGGAGGCCTCGGCTTTTTGTTGTCAATCTTTGTTTGCGCTTTCCCGGCCTTTTTCCCGGCGTTCCTTTGCTACACGCCACGTGGTGAATAGTTCCGGCACACTCATGAATATGTACTGGCACATAATTTTCAAACCAAACCACGCTCAACGATCGATGTCGAGGTGATTCATGGCAACATGGACGACACGGCATGGCGGCAAACGCCGCGTAAAAGAGAAGGAGGCATTCGTGCGTTCATGATTTATTGTATTTATCAAGTGCGAGAAGAAAAATTGGCTGGAAAATCGGTTCGCTAGTGCTCATGAACAGTCGAATGCGCGGTTTTTGTTGTCCTTTCGCTCCTTCCCTCCCCGCTCCCTTCCCGGGGGCGTATCTTCTTCATGCCAGCGATCAGTCTTGGGTGTCATTATTGGTGTGCTTCATCGGGCCATCCCCGGACCGCATCGTTCTGATCTCACTGCTGGAACACGTTGATTTATGCACATGGATGCGGCATCAGCACTGATGATGCTCTCTCTCCCTCTTGGATGGATCGTTTTCGTTGGGTTGGGATAAAATTAACCTTCGTCACTCACGGACTGATGTTGCAATAAATTGGTTCTCCAGCAAACAATAGACTGGGCGAGCGAGCGATCGCAGCGTATAATGCACCAAATTTCCCCGTTTCCCTTTTCCTACCACCATCACCGACCAGCACCAACATCAGTAAGAGTTATGTGGTGCGATTTTCATCTTGATGGGTTGACTATTTATGGCGCTCACTTTTTCAACGCGCAACGACAATTCGCGCAAAATGCAACGGATTGGTGGTTCGATTCGGCTCCAGGTTGACCGCACTACCTCTCGCCAGGACACCGCAAGCAGCACGCAGCAGGACATTCCGCAATCGGCTGCTCGTTCGCACTCTCTTCTCCAGATTGCAGCCCGCTCCAGGGGGGACGTCGATTGTGGAAAATGTGGATGATAAAAGCCCAAAAAGAAAAAAAAGGAAAAAAAGGTTGGAGAAAATCTTCATCATTCGCTCGCGAAAAACGTCTCCCCCCCCCCCCCTCACTACCAATTGGCTGTGGCTCGAGCTGCGCTGGATGTCGATACCAATAAAAGAGCGATAAACGTAATTGACAATTGATCCCCCTAATCGTCTCGCCATAAAACGAAGGATATCAACATCGCGACAGGCGTCTCAGGCGCAAGGAAGAAGGGATCCCGACGACGACGACGACGACGACAACGACAACGACAACGACAACGGGACGGCACTCAACGACAACGACGAGGCACTCCGCGTGCCGGGGTTATCGGTGAACGAGCAGCGACGACGCTTCATTCTCTGTTGAATATCCATAAAATCTGCAGCAGCAGCAACAACAGCAAGAAGAGGCGAGGGAAAAGGACGAGAAAAGGGGACCGGGAATAAAGTGTTGGGGTCCGGAGCGGTGCGCAGCAGCTCTTCTGCAATTGTGCCATCATCACTTCATCTCGATTACAGCTTTTTTTTGTTTTATGCTCTCACCATCCGTGGCAACGCCGTATCGCCGTATCGGGTCGAGAGCAAGAGAGAGAGAGAATGGCAGACGCGTTAACAGCATTACTGTCCTTCGGGGAGTGACCGAGTGCCGGACACAATTCGACTATCGCATCAATCTATTATCGAGTGATTGCAAGCAAAGCAGATCGCCTGTCGGTGAACGCTGCTTCCTGTTTTCACGGTGGTGCCATTGAGCGGTCATCCCGGGAGGGGATCCTTTTGCAAATTGTAACACTAATGCTTCTATTAGCGGCGTTCTTAAGATATTGCTTTGTCTTAATTGTCTGCAAAAATGTGAAACCTTTTTTTTCGGATGCAGTTTAGAGTAGAACAGAGCAGATCCCATCACCCATAGCCAGTTGAGAGTTTTCTCACGTAACAAAAGACAAATCCTGCCTTAACACATGTCTCCTTATCAGTGACGAAGAAAGTGAAGCGCCACAAATGGCTAATAGAGTGGCGGGATTGGCGAGAGCTCACCATTAAGAGACGTTCTGCCCCAAAAACTGGACATCACGCGGACAATGTCAGTGGCTCAAAGCCGGCTCGTCTTGGACGAGCATCACTATCAGCCAGTGGTTGGTTGGTTGGAGAGCTTAATCCAGACTGCATACGTCAGACAATGGCGTCCGAGAGAGAGAGAGAGCGTCTTGGCCAAAGCCAAAGTCGAAGTTCTTTGAAAACTCATTTCATCGATAACATCTCTCAAGCGCGCCTCACGACCTTCCGAAGTCCACATCCATTCGTCCTTCCATCCATCCCGCCGGCCGTTCCCAATGCCCAACGCCAACCGACAAATGGACGTCATGAAGTTTTATTGCTTTTGTTTCACCGATCGAGAGCGCTCGGGCACCGATTACGGAGCGCCGTGGCAGCGTCCATTTCCTTTTTGAGGCCACACTTTTTTTTATTTCCTAACCTCCCTCTCGCGCGCCAGGATATCTAATGCCCGGTCCGGGCGCTGGACAGTCTGCTTGGTCCGCTGGACATCACTTTGCTTGACGATAATTGCGTGATGCTTATCGGAGGCAAATTTTGAGCGGTGTGCAGAAAAGAAAAGACCTTTCTCTCTCCCTCTCTCTCTTGCTCTAGGAAGGCTTTTCCTCAAACAAAACACACACACACACACATGCGATGGATAAGCCGAAGGAAGTGAAGTGCTGCGTGTGAGGATCCCTTTCCTCGACAGACAGAGCGGTGACCGTAAGTGTCGTCTCTTCGTGTCGATCATCCCTAGCAGATAGTGGAACGTTGACGAAGGAGCCAACGGACGCTAGCAGGGAGCTAATAATAGTAAATTAGCCAGGGAAAGCCAAGGGATGTTGGCTTGTGTTGAGGCACTGGGACCGAGTGGCCACGCGAGCGACGGAGAGATTACTTTAATGTTGTCCAATTTGGAGTGCTCACTTCGACAGGGTCCTTTATCTGGTGCTGTTGTACTGTTTATCGCGGCGTCAATCGTGATGTTGTTTTGAGCCACTCTGTCGTCGTCTTCGTCGACTGCTGATGTCGTTAAGGCGATTTTTGGATGTTGTTTCTTGTGCTGTCTAATTTGCCCATTTACACCCGAGATCGAGAAAACGGGATTTGATTGAACAAATCAAACAGTTTTACGATGCGGGATGCACTTTGGCCTAGTTGTTTATGGTACTGGCCTGCGCTGGGACACGTTATCAGATGCAATCAATTGGTTGGTTAGTGGTGGCTATTTGAGATTTACACTTTCAGATAATGCTTGACTTGATGTCTTTTATTTATCATTTTCTAGTTCTTTAATTCGTTCCAGAAGTTAAGCGTGTGCTTAAGTGCTTTGCTTTTGTCGTGACTTCTTTTTTGTTTGCAGTAAATGGCGACATTATTAAAAGTAATGCGTAAATATGCGTCAGTAACAGTAGAAATATAGTAGTTTGCAAACTGCTCGTCGTACTTTGCTCAAAGCGATGCGCAACTTTGAAGCAGTTGTTTTGGAAAAATATAACAATCATTTAATTAAATCATTCGTGAAGCAGTAGAAGCAGAACACGGTTTTAAAATGAATAAACTAATGAATGAAATAGTATAAAGTAAGTAAAGTAATCAACAAAAAATTAGACACTTCAATTAGTTCTTGTATGATTAAATCAATCTATTATTAATAATCGCCTTTTATTTCTCGTTAATGAGCAAACTTCACAAGGTATTATGTTCCAATCAATCAAGTGAATTTTGTTTCACGAAAGTGTTTCCCGAAAGTTTTGTTCTTGAACAACTTTTGCTTGCACGGCACATCAAAATAAATGAGGAACGATTGAATGTGTAAATACTGCCCTAGGAGTGAAACTCTTCTCTTTGGTAAGCCTTTTGAATTGAAAACCACGAAACGATGAAACAATAATCGGATCGAAAGCACGCGCATAAACTCATTTTCCGCTTAGGCAAGCTCGTCACAATCTGAACAGACGATTTAAGCCCCTTGTAATCACAATTACGTATATTAAAAAAAAAATCAAATTATATTAAAATGGCCCATGAAACCCAGCACAAAACAACACAAAAAACGAAGCAAGCCACGCATTGTAATTCATTAGGACAATTTGTTAATTTTCCAGCAAACGAACCACCGGACACACAATACCACACCACGACCATTGGTGCCATTTGGGCACGGGAAAGGAGAAGGGGAGTCGCATGTCGCCCGCGGCCTGGTGGTCATTGATGGTCTAAAATTCAATTACCCTCCGCTGCAACAAGCTAATTAAATTGAAAAGAAAAATTCACCTGAAATCCACCGTTCATCAACAGCTTGAGCCTCCCGCAGCTCCGGTGCACGAGGCTCCATTGTCCCGGTCCGACACGCATTGGCCGTGCACCGAGCGACATAATTTCGAGCGAAATCCTGCCCGGCTCATAGTTCACGGTCCAACAAAAGCCACAACAGAAAAGCAAGAGAGAGAGAGAAAGGGAGTGGAGAAAAAAATAGGACCGAAAGGCAAAACAATGCACGAGCGTTCCGATTCGTGGACGCGGGGCTCGCAGTTACCGGGGGGCTCGAACGCACTGGAATATCCTTATGGCGATGACCGGATCATGATGTTCACGTAGAACCTTAATGAGGATATTAACAACGATATAACAATGATGCTGCTACTGCTGCTGCTGATGATGATGATGCTGATGATAACAACGATAAATTTTCAACCACAACAACAACAGCAGCAGCAGTAGCATGCGCCAGGTACCGCATCTTGTTTCCACCTGCCCGTTGCTGCTGATGCTATTGATGGTGGTGGTGGGAGTGCGCTTGTCAGTGCGTTGCTCCCTCACAATTCCCGCACGATTGTAATTTTATGATATAATAAATGTGCTGCATCAACAGTACCCGGGGCTGGCACTGGGACGGAGCACGGCGCCGTGGTGGAAAATGTTGCAAAAATGAACCTCCGGAACCGTCGGATTCCCGGACCGAACAACGATGATGATGGTGGCGGTTCGGAGAAAGCTCCTTTTTTCGGCAGCCAGAACGCAAATATACTATCGCGAAATGATATGGCGGTGGTTACGGATCTGCATTGGGAAACTCCATGTGATGTGTGCGCGTGTGTGTGTGTGTGTGTGCGTTGGGCGGGCGTTTCAGCTACCGCAACACCCTCTCTCTTTCTCTCGTAAACCTTCAACACGGGATTACCAGCTTCGATCTCATCCCGGCAGTATCAGAGTTTAATTGAATTTATTTTGGGATTAAAAGAGGAACAGGAGGGGGGGGGGGGTTGGGAAGAGGGGGAAATTCCGCTGCCGAAAAGCACACCCCCCCTGTCTGCCTTGCAATGCTTCCAATTGTTTTAATTAATGAATGAACCACCGAATTATTATTAATATTGCTCGCGAGTTGCATTCAGCATAATGGCGCCGGTGGTGATGGTGGTGATGGTGGTGGCATGCTCTAATTTCGTTAATTAACAGCGAGATTATGCAATGGTCTGTGTTCCTCACCCACCCAACTAACCCACCCTTGGCATAATCTTCAAAACAAAAGTGCTGCACCAAACACTCGGCATCCCACGGCATTAGCCACTCCGCACCCCCCGAGTAGCGGTCGGTTGCCTCCCCATTATCTGGCCCCATATTCGATCAGCATGGTGGTTCCCGGGTTTTTGGTGAGGATATAAAAACGCTCCTCCCCCCCACAACAAGAGGCCAGTAGCATAAGTGCAGCCACGGGATTATTACTGCACCTTTTTGCCGCTGCACACAATGGGCGCACGACGAGGCATTGATATTCATATCCTTGCCATCGTGATCCGCTGCAGATACCAGATACCAGCCACCAGCACCGTCGGCCACACCTATTAAACCCCTGAATAAATAACGCTAACGTCATCGTCGGGTGTTTTTGGGGTGGGGGAGGTGTTGTTAACAGACGGGATTTGCATATTTTGGTCACTGCATTTCATGATGATGATGATGATGATGATGATGATGTTGTTGGGCGACCGGACTGAGCAGCATTAACGAGTAGCCACACCTCAGCGTCAGCACCGATGGCACGTGTATTTACTTAATGTCCTTCCTCGACCTCGCCCCGGAATGGTGATGTGGCCACTGGTCAGTGTCAGTCGAGGGTTGGTGCAGCGTGGCACTAGCGTGATTAGGTCAACCGTATGGCCGGCCGCTCGATGAGACTCATCCTGCGTTGGTGGCATCCATTTTTCTGTTCAAAATGCTGGATGCTGGGATTATCCTGTCCACTGTAGGCGCTAGGTGTTGACACTTCAAGCTGCGATAAGCTGCTGCTGCTGCTGCTGTCTATCAATTAGCTCATTCGGGATGAAACTTCGATGAATTCGGACTCTGGAAATCTCATTTTAACAACCTTCAGCTCAGTTAACACCTTCAGCAGCCAGTGAGCTCCTCCTGTTGGAAGAAAGCGAGTTTTCTGTCCAAAAATGCGCCGTCTCCCCCCTCGAACCGCTGGGAAGTGCTGAATATGCAGAGCAGCAGCAGGGGCTGAGTATCAGTAATTACCGAACCCCGGGACCCGGTTCCCTGGTCATCGGATCGATTCGAACTGCTCCTTTGCTGCTTCTACAAACGTCAACAACGCGATGACACCGAGGACGACGGTTGACGTCGAGACGTCAGCGTCAGAATGGTTAAGGAATGCACCCGGGACCACGGACACCACACCGGACCGGGCTGCACAATCGGTCGGTGTTGCTCGAGATGCTCGATGACAGGAGAAGGAGGAAGGGGTGGTGGTGGCGTAATTGCAGGATGCGAACGTAACAGTAGCCATCAGAATGAAGTTTATCTAAACTACGGCGGCAATGGCCCATCTCTCTGTGTGTGTGAGAGTGTGTATGTGACGGTGGAATCGATGTGCGTGTACCTCGGAAGCTGGACACCGAACATGATTCTCTCTTTCTCTCTCTCCAGGAAGGGCATCGGGATAAGCATACAATCAAACTCTAATCTTCAATTTCCTCACTTTTTGTCCCCGAGTTCTGGTGCCAACGAAGCAGCGGGCGTGTTGCTGGAAGGTGCATAAGGCATCCAATTTCTGGAGGGCTGGCAAAAGGTCCGGCTTCGTCCGATCGTCCCTCGTCCTTGTTCTGTTGTTGTTGTTCCGAGCTTGGCTGCCGGCCTGTCTGCTGCTACTGACCGTGCTGCTAGTGACTGAAGTGAGACCGATAGAGCGACCGAAAATGCGGCGAAATGCACCTTCATTAGTGAGAAATAGTTCTGTCCGCTGAATAGGAGCCTGATGGTGATGATAATGATGCCGGCGACCGGCGTGATGGCGTTGCTCCGATGGACGCTTTCGGGGATGACTACTCCGTCTTCTACTACCCCCCTCTGCCGCCGCCGTCGTCGACTTCCGTCGCTGAACCCACACGAGTGCTCCAGGCTACATTACCTGGCACCGGGACTCGGGGCAATCATCGGCGCTCGTACTATTGGGCCTTGGGCCCAGAGCTAATGCACAACTCGTCGATGTAGGCGCCTTGGTATCCTTGGCGATGGCGCTCCAGACCATCAGGACATCAGGACATCAGGATACTAAACTCGCGCGTGAGTGTCGCTGTAAAGCGAGCGCACGCGCTCCCGTCCTGCTGTATGTGTGTGTGTCGTTAGTGTCCAAATGGTCAACCGGCTTCAAAAACAAACGACGCCTGCTGCTCGGTCCAAGGCTTCGGCGACAACGGCCGAGGAGCTCAAGGAGTGAAACCTTTTGGAGCCGGTGTCCGAGGATAATGAGGAGGTGATTATGCTGCTAGAACCGACCACACGGGACACGGACTGCACACGGCGTTCACGGAGTGTCTGTCCTTGTTGCTTGTGAAGCCAGAAGCCCCGGCCCGAAGGCAAGTCTGCTGTCACCGAAGGCGCCCCGGGGTGCATCTCATCTCAAGATGGATGGTCACCAGGTGGTCTGTCAGTGGCTGACGAATGGGCGAACAATTAACGTGGAATGCTACAGCAGCACACCACCATTCGCTCTCTCTCTCTCTCTCTCTCTCTCTCTCTCTCTCTCTCTCTCTCTCTCTCTCTCTCTGTGTGATGGTGTAATACGAGTTTGTTTCATACATCGACATACGCTCAATTAGATCAAAACTCGGCATTTACATAATGAAAACCGGATAATGAAACTCGGGACCTGAAGCTGCTGCTGCTGCTGCTGCTGCTGCTGCTGCTGCTGCTGCTATACGCCATTCGTTTCACTCGCACGCTGCGTTCGGTATGCCCGGGTATCGTCCGGGACCATGATGGCAGCAGGCAGCACCTATTTCTATCCAATCCATCCATCGCAACAACCAGCATCACGACGAGTAGACCGGAGAAGCCAGCGGCAGCACCGTGGCCACGGTGCCACCACTCCACGCCCCACCGACCGCTGGAATAAAATATTTTCAATGGAGAAATTTAATTAACAAACGCTATGCGAAACTCAATCGAGTTGAAACCGAGCTTTGTAATGAATTTTATTAGATAAAAGCACGTGGCTCCGGCACCGGGCCAGTGGTGTGTGTGTGCGTGTGTGTGTGGCGTTGAGCAGGAGCGTCAAACGTAGCACCGGCCACCGAATCGAAAACGGAACACATTGTGAACTGGCGCACACACACACACTCGAGGCGTCTGACTGACTGACTGACTCCGCTGGGTGGCGGGCTGGCTGCCTGAGGTGCCAAAGCCTGAGGACGCCCTCTAGCGGGCAGGTATCACTGTAGTAGCTGGTGCGAGGTCTCAACCGTTTGCTACCTTTGCACCCATTCACACACACACGCACAAAGATTTCTAAACAAACTGTTGGAAAATTTTAATTAATTAGTTTTACCAACGATACCTCCCCCCCCCCCCCCCTTGGCCGTGTTTCCCTCCCTAGTGCCCGCGTGGTCGCAGTCCGGCAGTGCAGAGTGGAGAACGTAACCGGGACTACACATGGAATGACACGCTTAGTTTCTCGGTTGGCCGTTCACCAAGGGGGTGGGATGCAGGGTGGTGGAGTGCAGTGTGTCTGTGTGTGCGGCAATCGGTTGGCAAGAGAGAGATTCAACCTCCGGCTCCGGCACCGGCTCCGGGAGAAGTAGCTAGTTAGTGAGTGAGCGAGATGTGTGTGTGTTTGGCCCACCAAGCAGGCTGTGATGACGACGAGGTGGATGCAGCGCACGAGGTCTCGGTAACATAACACCTCGCCTACTGTGGTGACGGTGCAGGCTACAGGGAAAGGGCTAAGTGTTTTTCTCGTTTTTCCTTTTTCACCGGGGAAAGGGGTGAGGGTTTATTTTTTGTTTTTTCGAACATACACACACACACACACACACACACACACGCCGATAGCGATGGCCTAAAAGTGCGACCTCGTTAGCAAATTAATTTCCAGCTTCGGAAGGGAGCAAGGAGGATGCCTTCCAATGTGGGGGGTGGTTGTTCGATGAAAACCGTTGCATCGTTTTGTTGCTCACCGGGGGGCGGTTTTCCATTCCAAGGCCTCCAAGGCGTACGTTACGGCGATGTGCCACCATTCGGGTGATTGGAATAGTTTGGACCAATGCTACGATCGGTTCGAGTGGAGTGGATGCTATATCCCCCTCTTGGGCGTTTGGCATGGGGTGGCTCGTTCATTAGGCAAAGAAAAACATCAGATTCAGGGGGGAATCCTTTTTGGCAAATGCCCATCGTCTGAATTGAGCACAACATTCAACAATTGACCACTGACCGGGTATGCGGTAAATTGTTGATGTCCGATCGTTATTCGGTGTGAGTGCGAAGGTAATGGGCCAAGTTGTCGAATGCTAGGATGTATCGCTCAGCATAGCAACCATATGCATATGCTGTACTAGCATGAAACGATCACCAAAGCAACGGTCGCCTTTAGTTTTGGCATCCATTTCTTCTAAACTCATTAGATACTAATTGACAACAGGAGCTGAGAGATATTGTTATGTGCATTCGAGTTCATGAAAATTTCGTAGAAAAGCGATAAAATAGAGTCAATGTGCAATGGTTTTCAATTAATGTGATTAAAAATGCGTTGCGCTCTGGCCACTGCGATGCGCTGCTTTATTTGTTTTTTTGTGTGCATGCGATTCTCGTTCCAAAAAAGATAACATTCACAAATCGCGCACTCGAAGCCCCGCTAGAACCAGCAAATCCCCGTTCGGAAAACTCCGATTTCCAAACCTTCATTATCACTCAGACATTCTGTCAGGTTTGGCGTATTTGGTTTCCGGGATTTTCGTGGAACAGGATTAATAGATAACCTCTGACCAACGGAAGCACCTGGCCACAATGACTCATTTTCGCTTTTTTTAAATGTTTTTTGAGGGATATTTTGCGGGACTCTCAGTTGACAGCCAGCGGTGGGATTCATGGCACCATCGTTATCCAATGGAAACAGGATTTTTGTGCGTTCGATTGTGCGATCGAATTTCCGCGCGAAATGTGACCCACCCATTAGTGGCACCCGTTTTCGCGAAATTTTCCAACCATTTGATAGCCGAGCACCGATGGTGTTGCTGACGAATTATGAGCCTGCCAGCATCAGGGGCGCATTTTGATCGCAAAACAAAGCAACAAAGCGTTCGTTTGAGCTAAATCGAGCCAATGGTGTCGGGAAAAATGGAGAACCCCCCCCCCCCCCCCCCCCCCGGTGCATGTGGCCACCCATTTCATGCGAACACACACACACACAATGCCCTGAACTCCGGTGGCAGCAGCAGCAACAGCAGCCCCAAACAGCAGCACCAGGAGCAGTATCGGTACCGATCAGCAGCCCATCAGCAACAGACATTGGCCGACCGGGAGTGATGGGGTGAGAGGGATGCGGCGGTGCACGTGTTTATTGAAATGTAATTAATGCGATCCGCTCTTTGGGTTCAAAAATTAGTGCCAACTTTGGAAGGAAGTTCGCGGAAATTAATCATACTTTCCGCTCGACGGGAGGGAGGTGGGGGAGATGTTTGATGTGGGTTTGCACGTCACAGCCTGACATACGCCTGACTTCCTCTTCAATGCTCCTTCCCATTGCACCAAACATCCATCCGATGGCGAGTTTTTATGTTCGATTTTGAATTATGAACAGATTTTTTCCCCCGAACTCGCGTGTGTTTTTTTTTTAAATGCTTTTTCATGCGGCAGAGTGAATTAACTAATTTTTTCCTCTGTTAACCAAAACAAAAAAACAAGCAAGCAAACAGATGGGAGAGGAAAGGGGGGGGGCAAAAAAAAAGAAATTTTACGCGCACCGCACTCTCCTGTCGATGGACAATCGACTTGGTCGATGGGTTGGTCGAGTTCATTTGGGTGGATTTTGGGATGGGGAGAGGGATAGACAGGGTAGGCAGGGTGGCAGGGAAAGCCAGCAATCTAACCCAACCCCCCAAAAAACCCGTACACCACCTACCGGACCGGGGAGTTGAGGTTTGATGAGCCTTCCAACCGGGCCGGGGAGTTGGGGAATGGTTTTCCACGTGAGCGAGCAAACGGTTTTTCCGTTCAGTGACGGGCATCCTGGAGGGTGTAGGTGGGCGAATGGAAAACATCAGATTGTTTGGAAAATCGGTTCACCAACGGTCGGTCGGTTGGTCGATGTCTGGTGCTGCTGCTGCTGCTGCTACTGTTCGTGATGTTTATTTATTCAACTTAGTGCGAGATCAAGCGAATTAAAATTTCCACTTTTCCACCACCGAGCGCTTTGATCGGTCCGGGTGGGTGTGCTTCTGATGGATTTGTTTTCCATTGTTTTTTCTCTCTCTCGATTTTCCTCCTCCCCCCCTCCCCTAAACCCCTCAACGAGGGTAGAGAAAAGTTGAAGTCTGGAGATCTGCCAAACAAAACCAATTTGCAGCCGATTGTCCATTATGTGGACCGACAAGCAAGACCCCTTGAGGGGTTTGAGGGCGTTGAAATGTGGACAGCTCTGGCGCGCTAAATTATGCACTCGCGCACATACACACACACACACACGTGCTCAAACACCCATTAAAGAGGTTGAAAATTGAATCTCAAGAATTGTCAATCAATCTTACCTCACACAAACACACCGATCAAGGGAGGCTGTATGGCCTGCTATGATCCGATCGCGCATCAATATGTGATGAAGGATGGAGACAGATCCGTGGCCCGTCTAGTTCAGCGCTCTATGCACTAGCATTGTCGCTACTTTAATGGTTTAATGCTAATAGCACCTACGGCACTCGCGTGCTGCTGTATCCTTTAGCTACCTTCTATCGCGCACACACATACAATGAATCACCCACGCAAAGACTTCAAAGAAGCTTTCCACTCCGTTAAACAGCATTGCTCTCTGGGTTTTGGGTCCGGCTGGTGGCTGGCTGGTCGGTTTGATGGTCATTTTCGGTGCGCCAATTAACTCACCGTTTGTCCCTATTGCGTGTGTGTGTGTGTGTGTGTGTGTGTATGCGCACGCCTCTGTGGTGCTCTGCAACAATGCGAACTAATGAAGTTATGTCTTATTTATGTTTCACATTGTATTTAATTAGTAGCTCTTTCGCTTAATGGCAACGCTCTGCCTCTCTCTCTCTCTCTCTCTCTCTCCGTTGTGGCTTTGGGATCCCTCTAACTAGCGTCCCCTCCCCCCAACTTTCCCTGGTACCACATACACGGATAAGAGACCCGGTCGGCCAGCGCCGGTGGCCGTTCTCTCGAAGGCATCATTAAGCAAAGTACCCGACGGTGGCCACAAGGACGGACGGACGGACCGACGGTTCTCGGACGGTTCCAGCACGAATTTCACGAAACAACACCAATGCCGGGAGGAGGAGGAGCAGGAGGAGAAGGAGAAGGAGGAGGCGGGCCCAGGTTTCCGATGAAAACCCTTTTCCGTTCCTTTGAAGCCAGGTTTTTCCAGGTGGAGGCGCCGGCTGTACCGTGCTGAAGGAATTGTCGCTCAACCGTTTGGCGTGCCAATGGTTCGTTGCTTGGTTGGCATACACATCACACACACACACACACACATCACACACACACACACACATGCGTTGTCGCACGTCGTCCTCTCATCTGTACCATCCATCCATCCATCCGTATCCGTCCGCTACGAACGCTTAACGGTGCTGGAAATGGTGCGAAAGTTTCCTTGCTCTCTTCACATCCTCCACTCCACCATCCCTCTGGTTTCAAGGACATCCTTCCTCCAGGAGCACCGAGATCAGAGAGAGAGCGAGAGCGAGACGAAGAGAGGAATCGTGCGGGATGGATCCGATCCCTTTATCCGGGATTAGAAGCATCCAAATAACAATGGAACGGGGGCAGGAGGGGGCACACAAAATGGCTGCAATACGTACCTTCATCCCCCACCTACACCCGTTTCTCCACACACCCTCGGTGAAGCTCAACCTGGGATCAGCCAGCAGCCATGGCACATTACCCGGTCACTTATCAATTCATCAACAAATACAATTAAATGTGTTAATTATTGTTTGAATATAATTAAGCAGGATTTGCCCCGGCCCCAACACCAGCCAAACGCTTGCGACTGACCGTTACCGCTCCCCCACCCTTGGCACACCCTGGCCGGCCTGACTGACAGACTGACCGGGCAACACCGGGTGGAGCGGCTTATGTCGTCTTCGAAATGGAGCCAAAAAAGGGGAGTCTGTGTATGGTGGAAGGAATTAAAATTAATTATCCTTCCAGCGCTGACGCATGCCTTTGAAGCCAGACAAGGATGCGTGATACACGACGACGCCATTACCGCTCCGCTGGACGAACGAAGGAAATCCTCCAGCCAAATGGATGGAGAGGAAAAAAGGAAGAAAAATTCCCTTTTATTTTCGTCCACACACAAAAAACGGTAAATTAAAATTAAACACCCGAAACCCGGTGCCAGCACGTAATACGTAACACCTTGGGCTAAACGGCCAAGAAGCCGAATTGGCTTGGCCAAGCGTGTATCTTGTATGACGCGATGGCGGCGGTGGTGTTGGTGGTGGTGGGTAGAATGGCAAGATTAAAGGGGGGGAGCTTAGCACGTGTAAATTAATTTGACGCAATTAATAGACCCTCGGCCCTGCTTCGGGTGATTGTCCCGAGGGGAGCTTTCGGGGGGGCTATTACGTTGGTGTCCATGTGGCCACTTGGCCATCTTGGGATCGCAAAGTATTTCTTCTAACCGTTCAATTACCAGCACGGTACCACTGGCAACGGTTACTGTAATCCGTTGGGCACTAATTTTGAATTAATGCTACCGAAGCCTACTGGGAGGGAGATTAGATGAAATGTTAAGGTGAAGGATGTGATGCTGCTTACGTCATTCAAGCTGTCCATCAATTAACGTACAGGAAAGTGGAGCGTTCACTTTAGTTTGCCCGGATTATAGTTTGGGGAATCGAGTTTTTGTGCTATTTAAGAAATAAAAGGACTATTTTTTGAAGCATCTTTTCTGGTGACAATCGTCAATTTGTTTTTACATTACCGTAATTTCGATAACATATTTTAAAGAATATGCTAATGCAGAATGAAAGAATGATGAAAATCCGGTACACCTTGTCTAAAGCCCGGTGCAGCACTATTACTTTGCCTAGTGGTATTGATCAGTACAATAGGCCCTGGTTTGAATAGAATAAACTTGAGAAATTTCTATATTTGCCTGAAATGGTTTCCGGCTTAAGACGTGCCAACCGAACTTTGTGCTACAAGCATGATTTGAATCATAATTTCTTATGGATTTCTGACTATTAGGTCTCCAGCAATGAGTCTACTCACTTGTGAACAAGTTATGAGGATAAACTGCTACAAGTTTCGACTGAAAATAAAATTGAATAGACAGTAATTTAGTGCACCCTGATGGAAATGGCTTGGATCATTTGCGAGAAGTGTTGTTTTAATGCAATAATTTTATTTGTACACCTGTTATGTTCTTTAAACTGTCACAAACTGATATTAAATGTGCTGCTGCAAGATCTACTTTGGTTCTGGTGAACATTCGCCTCAACACTGAAACAGAAAAGAGTTGTACTATCGTTATTCGCCAATCATTTGTGATGATTCTAAGTCATCGGCTAGCATTCATCAACCGAAACATAATTGTTACTTTCATTCCATTTCAATTCTAGGGATTATTTCACCTTTGTGGATTGTTATCTTTATCGGCGATAAAAAATATCAAGCGTATAGCGTTTCACACCTAGTATAACGATCATAACACTTGTCATAAACTCGGCGTACATACTGCGAGAATGCTGATGCATCTCGTAAACCCAAAGGTGAGATAGTGTCTTTACTACTGCTACTTGTTCCCGGTCTGCGTGAAGCTTCTATCCTGTGAGTTGCTGTGAAGACAAACGTTTAACGCATCACGTGCACTTACAACAAAATGGAGGGACATCCGCGAGGCAGGGGGGGTGGCAAATGACTGCGATGCCGCACCACGTACCGTGAGGTGGATGAAGTTTGAAGAATGAGCAAGAACTATACTCCTACTCTATCTCTCTCTCTCTCGGTCTCGGTCTCAAGGAAGATCAAGGTGGGGCTCGCAAATGCAAGGCAACTGCTCCTCTTCTTGAAGACACATCATCCCTCCCCATAATCGTGCCTCGTTAACGACGGATTAGGGCACGACGTGTCCTGAATCGAGAAACATTTATTTTGCACTCTCCAACCCACCACCACGGCAGTGTCGCCCCAGTGGTGGTTGTAGACTTTCTCAATTTGTTTTCCCCTTCCTCCCTCTCCTCTGTGTCCGCCTCTTGGCCTCACTCTCTCTTTCTCTCTCGCTCTATCTTCCTCGCGGTCGCTGCATAAAACGCTGACTTTCAGTGGTTGTGGCAATTGCTTTGGTTGTACTTTTGCTTCCCGCTCGCTTCGCACTCGTGCGCTCCCCCAGAGCTTGCGGTCGCGGTAAAAGGACCTTGCTCGGTCCACCTCACCTCACCATCTCGAGGACCTTCCCAAGAAAGGAGCAGGAGAAAGGACCTAGGAAGACGAATGGAGCGACTGTCACATCTTCATCATCGTCGCTCGCGGCAAAACCACGGCACGACTGCAGCTGTGGGGGCCCTGGTCCCTGGTCCCTGGTGCCACCGAAAAACGGCCAGCAAACGGACCACCAAAACGTGCATGCAAACTCAATAAAGACGATGCTAATACATTATTGCTACCCTTCCTCCCAACCTGTGGGAACCTTATTTAACGTTTGATTATCACTTGAGCTCCTGCGACCTGGAGCTCGTAGTCGCCATGTGCGAGTGCGCCCGGGGCCTGGCCTGAAGCTGAAGATTGTAACTCCCGCGTGTCACACGATTCATAACCTCGCGATGGCGCAGCAACACCACGCCACGGTGATGATGACATTGATTTACTCAATTTATTACCTCAAAATGCGCTGCGATTTTGTGCCTTCGTCCTCGTCAATTTCGTCGTTTCGTCGACGTGGCACCAGCAAGTAACTGGCGATCTCCAGCACCAGAAAGAGAAGGAGGAGACGGAGGAGGTTGAGTTTGATTTTTGTGGTTTTTTCACCCCACCAGCCACTTCACCTCCCCTAGTACACGTTCTGTCACCTTCCGCTCATTTGAATTGCACATAATCAATCGTGTTTGTTCGGTTGATTACAGTGGGCCTGGCCGCCGGGGCCGCTCTGCCTCCTGTACCGGTGTGTTGGTTTAGGCGTTTAAATTGGGCACCAAATTAGTTGTCACCCTCATCATCATCCTCATCATCATCATTTTGACATTTGTCCTGCAGATCAGCTTCATCAGGAAGCGGTTCCATTGAAAAGGGCACCAAGCGATGGGACCGCAAAATGGTGCACTTTACAGTGGTTCACCCGAAGGTGAAGATGATGGGCCACAGGGGCTCAGGTTGCCCCACACACACACACACACACACACACACACGGACGCGTGCGCACGAGTGGGTGAACCGATATTAAATTATGAGCTCGAAACGCCTGGGTTCAGTTCATTAGAATGTGGCGAGGACTAGGTACGAACGTGGTTGGAACGTCGGGAATTGAAGAGAATTTCAATGCTAATCATCAGCCACAATTAGGGAGGGGGGTCATTGGTTCGTTTCAGGGTGGAAAATTGTGGTTTGCTGTCGCTGCAGAACTGGTTCTGGATTATTATTATTTCGAGGTGTTACGGACTCGTCATTGAATCTTTTACTTGAGCATTGCATGAATTTCTTCGATTCTTTATATCGGCCATAAAAAGCCTTGCAGCTGAAATACCTCTTTTTGACCCTTTTTTTTTTTAAAGAGTATTGGGTGTCTAGAACGTTTCTTCTATCAGTAAGTTTCTTCATGTCTCTTACTAATTGGCATCCTCGTACTTGCAGATATTTTCTAAACCATTTGTTGCTTTGATGTTCCTTTCTTTAAGCCAACCATTTTGAAACAAACACTCATTAAGGAGAGCATCTTAGAAGGACTGAAAGGTTGCCCCAGTAACAACAGTATCTTTAGAATTGATTAACCAAAAGGGACAAACAATCCGTTTACTATTTGCAAGCTCTACAATCAAACGACGATTAGCTGCTCTGCCGAAATGCATTTGCTTCCGCAACGAGCAGCTAAACTATAATACGCAACCGGCCGTTCTGGTTTTCGCTCTCCGTAGTTCCTGCTGCTGCTGCTGCATCGCACGACACAAAACCACAAAACGCGGCATTGAACTCTCTCCGGCCGAGAGAACGTTTCATCATTAAAATGCCATCCCCGGGCCAAACTCGACACAAACTCTGGTCACAGAAATCACCAAATAAAGCGCAGCTTCCACCTTCACCACCACCGGATCCGGGGGACACACAGAACTACAACAGCACAAAAAAACCGGACCAAAATCCTTCCCCAAAAAACCATCAAGAGATATCGAGAGAGTTAGTTAAAATGCCGGCACGCCAGTGAATCCGTTGACGGTTCGCGGTGGCCACTCCCGACCATATCATCAAACTTAGACCAGTCCCGTGCAGTGAGACAGTGCAGTGAGTGGTTGTCCACCGACACCGGTGTGTGTGTGTGTGTGTGTGTGTGGGTGTGTGTGTGTGTGTGTGTGTGTGTGTGTGTGTAGAGAGGGCGCAGACCGCGAGATCGGTGGCAACGTACGCATCATTAGCCGCAAGATAATGCGATTCATCAAATCATGGTGCACCCGCAGAGGAAGGTGCGACGGTGGTCCAATTATTTTTTTGTTTATTTCGTTTTGCTCTACCGCACACACACACACACACACACACACGGGCACACCCGGTCGCCCTCGGTCGTCGGTGGTAGCGAGAATTTGATAACATTACACACCGGGACCATCACGGCGTGTTGTGCCTCGAGGATAACGACCAGCAGCAACGGTCAGCGTCAGTGCAGCAGCGCCAATCAACACAGACACCAAACCATCGATGGGGGACGGGAACATCGAGGGGTTCGCCTTTTTGGCCTTCGAGTCCAGCAAGTCGCTCCCGGAATCGCTCGCGTTCCAATTTTAATCGTAACCGACGTCGCGACAGCGATAAAGTTCCATCCCGGAATCCATCATTTGATCAAGCGGTGGCAAACGAGGGGGGGGGGGTCTGGTAGAGAACTGGTCTCGCTGGGAAAGGCGAGCGAGGAGACAAGCGACGAACCCCGCGGGGCCACGAACCCCAACCCGAATTCGTCCGCGTGGAAGATGTGCAAAAGATAGGAAAATTAATTTTAATTGAACATTCTATCGGGACGAATTTCTTTGCGGACTTTTTGTTTTGCAAGTAAGTGGGGAAGGGGGGGGGGGATGAGAGGGAGGTTGTTTCGCTTCTCGTCCGGGGCCGTCCGCGGGTCCTGCAACAAGGCACCGAAGGTTTATGTTTTAATCAGACGAACGAAATTAATTAACCGATTATTGGAGCTCACCCTCACGTTCGGTTCGATGCCCGAAAGGATATCGTCGGTGGCCATGTAGCGGCTATGGTAGTTACATCGTTAACGGCGCTCCGATAGTGGACGGTCACTTTCACCCGGGGAGTTCTTGCTTCCGCTGGATGCTGGTGTAATTGGTGCGCTGGTTAAGGGATTTGCTAACTAACCAACCGTTTTTGTGGTCGCCGAAGGATGTTCCCATGGACAATCGTGTATCGTTTGTTCATCTTCATACAAGGGTTGTCGATAAGAGAATGGCCGATAAGTGTGGTAGTTGAATGTAATTCTTTAGTTCTTTTTAATGGCGCTAGATCAAGGTTTTAAATAGTTAAGTTAGTATGAAACTTCAAGGAGGAACAAGATATTATTAAACATTTCATCGTGATAATTATGCAGCATGTTTTTTATGACAAATATATTAGACATAACGCTACCGGTTTGATGGATAACTTATAGCGATATATCCTTGACTTTCCTTTAGAATGATTAAAATACTTCTATTTCCAAAACCATTCCAGCGGACATTAGAATTGCCTCGTGATGACCATAGACGACGCATCGTGACGGCTTCTGGGATCAAGTAGCCGCTTAATTTATGTGCAAACGAGCATAGCAACGACCCGGACCACCATGGCCACCTTCTCCTCGATGGTGACGACCACGGCGACGACGTTTGACAAACAAACGAGCTCCGGGAAAGTAAATAAAGTTTATCGCTACCGGCCAGGCTGAGCGGTCGTGGCGTCCCCGGCACAAGGGTGCACAAGGAAAAACTGAACCGACTCCCGACTCTGTAAATAACTAAACGCGTGCGTTTGGTGTGGCTTTTTGGGACCAAAAATTTGGGATGCAGAAATGCAACACCGACGACCAGCGGAGGTCTCTCGTGTCCGCTTCGTTATCGTCGAGCGCGTGCACCGTGAAGCAACGCCGAGAAGAAGGAAGCCAGTGCCAGAAGGGTTCCACAACC
Organism: Anopheles darlingi; assembly: GCF_943734745.1. Taxonomy (NCBI): domain Eukaryota; kingdom Metazoa; phylum Arthropoda; class Insecta; order Diptera; family Culicidae; genus Anopheles; species Anopheles darlingi. The sequence continues at coordinate 74,550,490 of NC_064874.1, read as the reverse complement.
CGCCAGACTCGGAACGGAAAAGGAGCAAATTGAAAAAACGAAAACAAACAAACAAGGCAACCGGACTGCCGGACCGCTGCCGCTGGACAGAGCCGGTCAAGAGAGCAAACCGTGGCGTGGCCCCCAAAGTGTGAGGAAAAAATATGGCTCCAATTAAACCGTGTCTCGGTTCGTCGGTCCGTCGGTTGGTCGGTTGGTCGGTCGGTCGGCGGTAGCCAATTACTTTGATTCGGACATTATCGAGGCGCAACCAGGAACGTTCCATCCATCCATCCATCCATCCATCTATCCATTCGATCCATCCAATCCATCCATCGGCTTCCATCGGAGCCCGCGTTTTAATCACTAGAATAAGGGCGGCGAATGCAGAGCGCGAAGCGCGAACATAAAAAAAAGCGAGCAATGTTCTTGGTTCCTTGGCCGCGAGATCCGCGAACGGTCGTCAGTGGTTCGGAGATTCGGAATCGCGCGATGTTCGCGAATGGTTGACGATGACCAGATCGTGCGGCCTGGAAAAGAGGTAACAGCAGCACCAGCAGCCAGCACCATCGTATCTGCTGTGCTCAGCAGATATCGATAGCTTGGCTGGACGATTGAACTCTAGTCCGGAACGTCCTATGGATGCGCTTGTGATGGTTCAAGGGGGGAGAGTGTTTCCTTGTTTTTGTTAGCTCCCGAGGATGGATCGGAATTCGCGTGGAGGAGGATGATGATGACGGCCAGTTAACGAGATTCTTTGGTAAAATTGAGATTTGGTGCCGCAGTTTTTGGAAAATGGTTTCGGGGCAATTATTGAGAATCAATTAAAATAACAAGGGCTAGAAAGGGGGATCTTATAATGAGAATAATTGAATGATTAAGAGTAACTGCAATACGCGGCAAAATAGTGAAAAAAAAGTATTTACACTATAATATACTGCTCAACCGTGCTTATAACTGTTTCAAAAACGTGTTTAGAGAACAGGAGAGGTTAAATGGAAGTAATATCTAAAATGGAATTAAATCAAACAGTCTATTAGCTATACATATAGATGGAGGAATGAAAAAATAAGAAAACGAGTCCAAGGAACGTTTTAATTTAGTTAGAGGAGAGAAGTTGCTTTCCGTAAGCGTCAATACAATCTAAGCGATTCAAAGACAGAAGCAAACAGCTGATTTTATTTGCATGAAATCATGCTTAAAGTCAATGATTTGATTTTATGGTTCGAGCTAATCAATTCTCTATTCCCAAGAGATTTTTTTTTGGGTTGTCAGACACCTCTCCCGCAGTGTATTCAATAAAAGTGTTGATAACAAAACGGTTTACTTCGAATAATATAACAATATCCCTGAGCTCGATTAGTTTAGTTAAACCGTATAGAACATTTAGTCCTCAATTTCAAGTGCTCTTCAGAAGACCCCAAAACAAACCAATAAATTCTCTTCCAATTAATTACTTTTACATTGTGCTCTGGTATACTAACCTGGACAGACAGTGCTGGACCCACTGAACCACTAAACGCGTGATTTTCTGGAACTTTTCTTCAACCTGTTTTCTTGTTAATTCATAACTCTTTCTACAATCAAAAAACCTATTCCAAATGTCCCGTAATGACGAAGGTTCAACGGCAATTGCCATTCTGAATGTGTCCAAAAAGCTGCAACACCAGAAGAAGCCCCAAGCGACCAAAGTTAGTCCGAGTTTTCATTTCCAAATTTCCACGGCCAAAAACCGATCCTAACTCCCCTTTTTTGTCGCTCCCCCCTCTTATCCCCAGCCACTTGTTCTGACACGTTGTGACGTCTGCGCTTCAAAATGGTGTCAAATTTTTCATCATCCCTTCGGACCAACAGGGGTTGCTGGTGGTGTGTCCGTTCGTCCGTTTGGACCAACCGAATGGGAGTCATTTTTTTCATTTACCTCTCTCTCTCTCTCTCTCTTCTTGCCACCCAAAACAGGTCCCAAAACAACAACAACAACAAGCAACAGCAGCAGGCACGAGGCACGCAAAAAGCGCGTCCTGTGCTTTGGCTAGATTAAACTGGTTGAACAACACCACCAACCGTGACACATACACACGCGGCCGGCGTTTTGACCAACAGTGAAGCCCACACGGAACTGGCTAGCTAAGCGGAAACGGGAGGGGTTTGGGACTCCGGAAGGAACATCGCGGTGCCAATGGCCAATTTCCTGGTTTCCAACTTTCAGCGTCACACAGCAAAAGGTTGTCGAAAAGTAGCGAGTTTAGACGACGCGTAAGTGTGTATGTGTGTGTGTGCAGAACTGAGTGTTGAAACAATTCCCCAGATGCCTTTGGGGTTCAGCAACGCGAACAAGTGCCAATGGTGACCTCTGACCAACTGACCAGACCAGACCAGACCAGACCAGACCAGAAGCACCGGAGACGTGCATGTTCTCTGTTCCTCGCAGACTCCTTCCTTGGCGGTGGGAAAAAAAAAGAAAAGGAAACCTTTCGGAGTTGATTTCCTGCTGCACATTTCACGGTTCGCCGCACAACAGTGCAACCGGCGTGCAGGTTGTCCCCGGTCGCCATTGACGTGGCCATTCGTCCATTTGACGAATTGGACTCACGCCGACCAAAAAGGCCGCCGTTTGCTGTCGATCCATCAACCGAACCAACCACCGAGCAGCAGCAGCAGCAGCAGGTTTCGGATTCCATCCGGCAAGGATTCAGAACGCAATCCGGCGATCACTTTCAACCACTTTCCTCTCTCTTCGCCAACAACAGACACACGTTTGGCGATGCATCCTCTCAGTTTTATCGGAGGTTCCGGTGTCAGGCAGACGAGTCGACGAGTCGGGGCATGGGATGGTCGCCCATAATTGAACCACAGAAAATATTCATAAGGATAAATAAACCCGGAAATGGCTCGTCAACCCGAGGACCCCGGTTCTGGTCCAGCGACGCATCAATCGATCGAAAGCGACAGGTGAGTGGCCGTGAGCCAGCACACTGTTGTGCCGGGCGCGCGCGCGCGTGTGTGTGTGCTCGTGCACATTGCCAATATTCAATTTTGTCACCCCGACACCGGAAACCGGAAATTCGCAGCGGATGTACCACCACATGCCGGAGTACGATTGCGACTCCCCGGCGATTGACCATTTCGCTTCGTTCGTTCGTTTGTTCATTCCTCTCGGTGCAGTTGATTGTGGGGATGAGAAGGATGCACGTTTTGCGTCAACCAGATTCTGATTTAAAATCAAACAAACGAAACACTTTAAGCGTAGTTTAAGAGAAAACGAAAGCGCGCTTTCTAAAATGTTTTCCGAAATAACTAAGGATATGGATCAGCAGTAGCCATGACTACAAATTACGTGCAGCGTGCTCTTGTGGCCAACGGAAAGATGGAAATGTGGCGCGATCAAATCGAGCGCCATAACAACCGAACACGAAATTCTATTCCGTCTCCATGCGTACCGTGCTCGTGGTCCGCCAATCGCAGCAGCCATTGTATTGTAAATGGATGGCCAAACGCCGACCATCGCAGCAAGCAACCTCACGCAAGCATCTCACATTCGAGTGACGTTTCGAGATGGATTTACATTTTACCCGGAATCACCGGAAACCACCGGTGGCCACGGAAATCAGTTCAGCTGGCCATCATCGTGCACCAGGCTGGGACTGCATCATCCAATTCCCGTCCCTCGTCCTTCGAGGCCAGTTCAATCCTTCTAATCCTCGTCAAACGCGTCACAAACGCACGGCGCGCGGCCAAAGGCGTGGCATCGGTTTATCGAAACATCCGCGCGTAGTCCGTTCGACGACCGTCCGTTCGGCCCGTTCAGCGGTTCGTTTAAAATACAGAACCCGCGTCACGGCAGCTGGCACCGCGGCGGTACCTCGAGACACGGTGTTCCGGTCGTGGCCGCTGTTGGAGGTAATTCATTTTATTAAATTATTGCTCGCCAGCTGACAAATGGATGTCAAATTGGGGGCCAGATCGCCCGGCTGCCTGCCGGAAGTGCATCCGATTGCCTGCGTTTCGGTCGCATCTTTGCGCGCAACACATTGAAGCAGGCCCTGGGGCAGGCCTTTGCGCTCGCGCGAAAGGTAATGGAATAAATCTGTTTTCGTTGCCGTTTGGCAGCAGAGGAGCTTGGGAGCCGCATGTTGCTTGGGTGGTTCGTTCTGATAAAGTTGTAACGAATTTTGGAGTTTATCATTATTTATGACGCCGGATGAGCCTTCGCGGCAGTGGCACTGGAGAGTGGGCTACCGATTGAGAAGGTTCACGATGTCACGGTACGGTCGACTGGACGCAGCCAACGTTCGTCAAATACAGCTGGGTTTAATCATCGGAATGACTTCACATTAATCTCCTTGAACTCGTCTTCTCTTTTGACTCTTGTTTATGGTATTCTACGGAGGAAAAGTTACGAATACAAATAAGTAAAGATTCGGTGTAGAAATTGACGTTTTGCTGAAATGTTTTTTAATATAAATTTTGTTTAGAAATTACGGATGTGCTTGTTGTAATAATATTTTATTAGTAAAATACTTTCAGATATTAAAATGTATGAAAGACTAATACAAAAGTGAAGGCTCAGTATAAAACAATATTATGAAAACTCCGAATCTATCATTGGTTTCTGCTTATTAATGTGGATCTACACTTTTATATAGTTGGTATTAGTCGAATAATAAAACCATATTCAACCATACCATTAAAACATTTAAAAACAATGAAACACGTTTAAAACCTTTTTGATCAAACAATAATTAATAAAAACTTTGTAAAATATTTCAGCCATATTGGAGGAAAACAAAAAAAGCGGTACAGGGATTGTCATTTGAAAATTTCTATGAAACACACTGCTACATTATTATAAAATTAGTTTCAATAACTTTGATTTACCTTCGTTTAGAAACAACTGACCAATTCAGAAACAACTGATGGAATGATAACCAATAAAAGGGTAATACGAAAATAAGGAATGAAACTTAATGAATATAAGGAGAAACGAAAATAAGGAATGCAACTTGCTGTATCCGCCTTGTGCTGCTAGTTCAATAATATACCATTGCTGTAAGGCCTTGGAAAAAGTCGTTAAAAATTAGTTGCAACCAAATAGACTTCACAAGTTCGCATTAAATTCGCAGAGAAACTCGTTGTAGAAGAATGTAAATAAAACAGCTATTTTGTCCATGAGATGCAAATGATTTAGTTTTACTAAAGAATTTGAATCTTACAAGGAGTCAATAGATGTTAGTAATTTAATAGAAAAAATGTCTGACTCTTCTTCATCCAAGCAAATGTAGGAATTCGCTTAAGGAATCTCCATTTCCAGCGAACGCAGCATTTTGTTGATTGATGAGAATCGACCATTGGCCGCTTTCCCCTGCCCCGTGGTATCGCCCTTCATCGTCAGCTCGTCAGCCTTGGAGAGCGCGAACGTGTATGTTTCACGCGCGAATCTAGCGAGGGTCAAAGGTTTGTTTAGGTTTCGCCAACCAGCAACGCAAATAACTAATTGGCCCGTTTACTTTTAAAGCGGTCTGTGCAGAATGCCTAGGAAAAAAAACCCCAGCAGCAGTTCGTGGCCGCTACAACACCGTACACCAGCGCCGTTCGCACAGCACAACAGAGGAGTTCGATGCCTTGGAGTTCGTATGAAGATCGCGGCGTGACGTTGTGCACTTCCGTGAGCCGCGCGTTCAGGACGCGAACGTACCAGCGTTCCCCGTACAAACATTGAGCGTAGTTTTCGAGCCGCGAGGTCTGTGGTGCAGGTGCATCGAATGCAGTTTGCTGGAGGTTTTCCGTTTTTTTCGCCCTGCTCCTTCCCTCGATACCATTCTCGAGACTGCCTCGGTCTGCCGGGCAGCGTCGGCGTATGGGTTTGCACGCCACGAAGGTTACCGTCGTGATTTGACCAGCCATCAGCCGCGCGGTCAAATGCACCGTTTGCGCTTTGTTAGCTTAATGCACCTCGGGCCCTGGATGGTGGTTGCATTCGAGTGCAAAACTCTTGCATTTACCGCTCCGACCGGGGCCCAGCATCGGATCCTTGCATCGACACTGCATCCGTCCCTGAACCGAGCGTGATTTCGCGAGAAGAAGGGCTGAGTGAAGCCATTTTGAACCGGGCCTTCGCAACGGCCTCGAGCTGCACCGGAACGTTCCTTGGAATGCGTCGAACCCTGCACACATCGGGGGGTTTCACCAGTCAATTGGCCAAACTCTGCCTGTGTGTGTGTCTATGCACAGCGCAATCCTGGTTGTGGTGACTGGAGATTGTCCTTGTCATTTTTTTGTTCTTTATTTGTCTTTTGGCCAACACCGACAGCGGTCAGCGGGGCCGTACCATGCCGTCCCGTCCACTGGACGTAATATTTGCCCCAAAAATGTGAATTTGATTAGTCGCGAATTGAAATTCTAAACTCAACTTTACGTCTAACGATAAATAAATAATGCAGTTTGCGTTCACTTTTGGGCCTCGGAAAGGGATTCCCTTGTGGTCGGTGCTGACGAATGGAGTAGCGGAACGGGTCGATATCACGAACGGTACGCACGGTGATCGATACGCAACTGTCGGTAGCTGGTACGCCCCTGTTAGCCCAACGTGTGCCAAGTGTTGCGTTATTTTTTTATGGTGTAGCGTAACGCATATCGTCGTGGCATCGTTTGGAGCAATTTATTTGATTTCGTGCGTACCATTTTGAAGGCGCAGGATCTTTGTTAACCTTCACACGGTCACGTTCTGGGTGATTACGGGAGGAAGTAAATGTTAGTTCAACAGATTTTACAACCAAATCAACAAATTCGGTTTAGTTAAAATCACAACACACATAGTTTAACAACTATTTTAAAAAACGACCAGTAGTAGGACGTATATTTGAACAATCGATAGACCATTAACTTGCGGTTCAAAAATCATTCATTCAACGTTACAAAATCAATGAACATTGTTTAATCAACAACCATTTTTAGATACTTCTAATGATCGTCCTTGAGGTCATGATGATGTCTTATAATAGGTTTCCAAATAGTAAATTCTAACATAACATATACGAATTTTTGGCGTTCGATTGATTTAATAATTTTCTAAATTTTAAACTCTCCTAAGGATCGTGCTATGCTTTGGATTCGTTTGGTTAATGTTCTCTAAAGAACCTTACCCTAGCATGTAGAAATGAAATCACTGAAACTTCTTATAATATTAGGAAAACTTTTAGGTAAGGAAAGATTTTAAAATGATTTGAAAGTGATTGAGAGTTTTGAAAAGAAATTTCATAAGTATGATATCACAATGAAAGATAAGATACCAAGGATTACGCGAAGGAAGTCCTTAAAAAAATCTATGATCTGATTCAAATCTATATGAAAAGTATTTGTGATTTCCTTTTCTACGATAAAGTGATGTTTTGTATGTAAAAAAGAAACAAGTATCGCTTAATCGCCATATATTAAGTTATCACAAAATATCACTGAACTCCATTTCTAATTTTGGGATTCTATTTTGTTCTAGTTGAAACGTTCTGAAACGATCTTAAAAATCGCTGCTGAAATGCCCAAGTTGAAATGGTCAAACGCGACACCATTATGCTATCCTCGTTGCTATCACTATGCAGCACTTTCATACACTTTGCAAACAAGTTTGAAGCGGCCACTCGAGCAACACCACAAACCAGCATCAATCATTCCTCCTTTCGCCAAAGAAAAACGATCACCGAAACCGTACCACAACTGGCAACATTTCCAAAAAACGAACTCGTCAGCAACGATGCCAACTTTTGGGCCATTAAAACGCCGTCATTAGCTGCGCAGTGTCAAGCCTGGCAGGCTGCATGGATGCAACCGGAGTTCCATAGCAGCAGCCCCGGGAGCAGCAGCAGCAACAACTAAAAATCAAATTCTTCCGCACATCAAATGCGCACCGTGTCCTGTGATTTCGGAATCGGAAATCCTCCAAAAAGGACATCATTAAAAGCTTAGGTTGCATATAAATATTCATTATCCAGCACCTCGAACCGGCCACGGTCGCATACCATACCCGGTGGTGGATTGCCGGTTTTTGATTGTCTCGCCGTTGCCATTCTCACATTGATTTGCGCGCTCTTCGCCACTCCTCTACCATCTGTCGCTTCTGTCTCTTCTGTCTCTTATTCGTTTTGTGTTTGTGTGCGAGTGAGGAATTTCCGTTGCTTCTGCTTTTGTTGTTTTTTGTTTTTTTTTCTCTTGTTCTTTTCTGGACTGGAAATTCTTTTTCACCATTCTAGTTTGTTGCTTTCCATTTCGATTTCAATCAATTAAGAATCGATCACTATTGTATTCAGCATCTTTTTACTCCTGCCAAGTGACAGTCAATCCAAGAACACAAACCTAGAAGTTCTTCGTTTAATCATAGTATAAATTAGTTTTTAATTAGTAAAAAATCTAAACATTCATTTTAGAGTTGAAACATTTGTTTGAAATTCAAACATCAAAAGGTAGAAACGAATTGCCGCAGCCTAACAATGACTTCAAGTTTGCAATTCACACTTCACGCGGATGTAGCTTTTTCCTTTCTTTTATCCTGTATCAGAATTCCCTTTTTTGTGTCAAGTGTTCTCTACCATCCCGGTAGGCCATTCGTATCTATCCGCAATGTTGTGCCGAGAACAGTTGCATCGTTTCGCGTTGCTATTTGCGTTTTTCATTTGCCTCGAGTGTACCGGCGTAGGATTTGGATTTTTGGATTCTTTTAGAAGCAAAACGCATTTCAAGATGCGGCGCCGTTCAGGTTTGCTGTTTCGTGGATTTTTTTCTGGTTTTTTTTCCATTGCTTCTCCTAAAGGATGGCGGCGCTAGATCGAACACAACGGGTGACGCGATTCGCTGAATTCTTCGCTGGCTGATTGACTGCCTAATGTCCTTTGAGATCGAGTCAAACATCAGGCGCGATTCGAACCTGTCACTGGCTGCGTTGCTGTCGCTATCCTTGGCGCATGTTGCTTCGATCACATCGAAGCATGTCAGTTGCGCCTCGCGGAGCACCGCAAAGAAGTGAGAAAACAAATTGCCTCGATAGCATCAACCACCATGCAAACACCACGCCATTCAGGGGGGGGGGGGGGGGGGTTCTTCATTCGATTGATCCAACGGCTCCGGACGCGGATCTTCAGCTTACGCCAGGACACGCGAAGCAAATTACTCGCGAATGTGTTAAACCATTCCATTGCCATTGCCGCTCACTGGCCGTCTGTGATCCTTTGACCAACCGTTGCGTTGTCAACCAGCGAAATGAGATTCTTCAATCATCGCTCGCCTCGTTGCGGCTCACATTTCAAACCTGAAAGGCCCCAAAAGAATGGAATGGTCAGGTTTTTCGGAGGAGAAAGACACTCACACCGTTCGCTTCTTGTCGCACACATCCGTGGACGGCATCGGTGGAGAAGGTGGCAAAAGGACACACATCAACAATGCGTCAATCGAGACGCAAGGAAAATAGAAGTTGTTTGCATTCGATCTCACCGAAGCCCCTGGTTCTGGGTCTCATACCGGTCCGGTCCGGTCCTTTCTTCTGTTTCTTCTTCGTGATACTAGTATCTGCACTTTCTCGCGTGCAGATTGCGTCAATTCGGGGGTGGCCATTGCGACAACCCTGGCTGCACCTTGTCCTGTTGTCCGATTCGATGATACGCTTCGCTCGTCCTGTTCGGGCCGTTCGTTTGAGTGATGAGTCGGTTTTGTGAGGGGGGGGATAACGAAATCTTGTCACGGTCCAGGTGCTTTGGGGGTTTCCGAGGAGACGATTTCGATACCGAGCGCAAGGTTGGCCACCAATTGGCGCTTGGCACCTTCGTCCGGAAAGCCGTCCCGGATGTCTGTAGCCTATTATGCAGCGTTTCCCGGTGACGAGGATGGCGTAAAAAGGACAAGGTATCGGCACACACACACACATACACACACAGCCCAGTCTTAGAACCGTCGGTTGGCGCTTTTTAATTAATGTCTCGCTCCGAAACACCAACAAAAGGCGTGTGTGTGTGTGAAAAGGCCTCATATCTGCGCGACACAAATCCGAGCAGAGATTTGATTTCGTTGCCAAAATACGATTAGACGCGCGTGCGGAACCGGTCCCCGGCGATCGGGGAAAGCATCAAAGAAAATGCCATTGCACTGCGTCAAAATGAAGGACGGCCGGCCAGTCCTGCGAACACATCATCAAACAACACAATTCCGTGAAGTGGCCGTGGTCGTGGCTTTTCGATTGTTTCTCGAGGTGGAGCAGTAATGGCCGTCGGCGGTTTAGAGACAGATTTTTCGGTTTTTGGCCGTCCGCCGTGGATGGCGCAGAATGGTGCAGCATCGTGACGTGCAGGGTTGGTTCCAGGTTCCAGGTTGAATTATGGAAATGTGTCCTTTGGGTTTTTAGGGACGGAGCATGCAGCTCTTTCGAACCGCGAGAATGTTCTATCGCGTGCAAGGTCTTAAGGAGTCGGGAACAAGATTGGGATTTTTTGGGGTTTTTTCTTCAAAACTGTTCAGTTCTAAAAAGTAAGAGATTTATCTGGTTTTTCTAACATTCGACTTGTGAAGTTCCCTCATTCAGCATTTCTATGAATTTTCAATTTAAAAAATCGGTTAAGCTGTAATAAATTAGACTACAAATGCAACATAAGTTTCCTAACTAAGAACTTGGAAGTTTAGTTGATTTAATATAAGTTATACTTAAGGCCATTCCTGAGAGAACTGTACAACTTATGGAAAACGTCGAAAAGTGCGGACCATGTAGTATAATGTTGTAAGTTCCTAAACATTTATAATATCACCTACAGTACCTTGTCAAAATGTTCTGAAACCATTCGTCCTTGATCAAATGCAGGAAGCTTATTAAATTGTTTGAAAGTTGAGCAACGCGTATCGCTTGGCGATCTCATTACAGTACATGAATCTTGATTCTCAAATCAAGCCAAGCGACATACCAGTGCTTGCTGACGTCTTTGATTTATAGCAATGACATATGCTTTTTCTAGAATTGAAAAAATGCAAATAGTAAAAAGTAAAACAAAAAGTGAAAAATAAATAAAATGAAGGTTTTACAATTATGTAAAAAAAACAGTTCAGTAACTCTTGAATCACGATAACCCCGTTTGGCGTTTGAAAGCAGTTTTCGATGCAATGATCTGAGCTCAAAAGTGTGCTGTAGAGTATCAAATCCCATTGTTGTTCCAACAACAAGTATTGTTGTTCCAACAAATTTAAGTTTGAGTCAATTTCATGTCCTTCTCTCATTCTTTCTACAAAACTGTAATCCTTGTGAATTTTTCACTTTTCCTCGCACTCCAATCGACCAACCATTTGATGTCATTCCGCTGCTGCTTCAAAACTATCGAGCTCTGGGCGCTGGTCCACCACGACGAGGACACCTCTTCGCGTTCTGCTACGAATCGCTTACTCATCGACTAATGCTCCGGGACAAACATTGCCCTCAACCGCCGAAACCCGAATACGCCGTTCGCAATAATGTAATGAGATCCTTTCCCTTCCACCAACCCGCTTTCCCGGGGAAAGATTCGCGCGAAAATGGCCGCAAAATGGGAAAGGAAACAAATCCATCCCATCACGCTATCTGCTCGTCCGTCCACCGCACCACTATCCGGGTACTCCGTGCCCTTCCTTTGTCCTACCTACCTGTACCACGGTACCGCCAATTTTCATCTGGAAAAGTGCTAATTAACTAATTCGAGCCCTGCGCTGCGCTTCGGTTTAGCTTCCGTTTTTCCGCGCTCACCACCAACCACCGACGCCGACGCCGGCGCTGACGCTGACGCTGGCTGGTTGGTTTGAGTGACAGGACGTGACGGAACGGATGGGCCTCGCTCGCCATCGTGCCACTTCCTGCGATTGGGTGGGGAGGGGCGGCAGCCAGTGCTGTCGCTGCTATTCCGTTAATTAAACTTCCGGAATGATTAATCAAAGCGTGAGAGAACGGAATGCCGAACGGCTCCCGTTGCCCTTTCGCGTTTCATCGGCAAAGGGGTTGCCGCCAGGGCATACGATGAAGGAAGGAGGAAGGGAAGAAGAAAGTGGGAGACGGCGAGGTCCTGGAGTGGTAGTAACGGCATTTCCATTCGCGGAAAATCCATGCAGCAGCCGTTCCACCGTCAGGGTTAGCGTCGTCGTTTGTCGTCGTCGTCCTCGGCGGCCATTTTATGGTGTGTGTGTGTGTGTGTGTGTGTGTGTGTGTGTGTTCGATTGCGAAAAAGAGGTCCTACCATCCGGTAGGTGGCCATCGACCATGACGTTTTCCAGCTAAACACGCAGCACTTGAGCCTTTTCCTTCGGTGCTCTCGGTGTCGATGCCAATGAAACGCTAAGGGACGAAACGGTGCGTCGGTCAGGACCTCGGGATAGATTTTCGCCGAAGCAAGAGGAAAAGGGCACGTCACGTAAGCCATACCAACCCCTTCCTCCAGTTCCCTTTGTTCTAATTCTGATCAGATTAAATCCAGTCCACGCGGAAATCCTTGTTTACCGTTTACAACCGTGGCCTGCTAGGACCGAACGCAATCGACAAAGTCACTGGACGCTAACACCAACATTAAGAGGAACAGCAGCAGCAGCAGCAGCATCAACAGCCAATATAACATCAACAGCTGTAATTCTTAATCAATTTGGATTCCCTTTCCCATTCCGTCGGTGTACGTTGCTGCCATTGCCGTTGTTGTTGTCGTTGTTGTTGTGTAAGCGTTGCGTCTCCATCTTCCCCATCCCCCCTTTTTGGGGCCGCTACCAGTGGTGGTCGGTTCGAAATTAAATCGAAACATCGTCATCGCTGGTCGCTGTAGCAGCAGCAGCAGCAGCAACACTGACACCATCATGGAACTGCAACCGTGCACCGTGGCAAAAACGCATCTCTAAGCATCGCCGCCGAGATTCCCTGCCGGTGTTCCGGCGAACTCAACTCAGACGTCAATCAGCTACGTGAAGAAGAAGAAGAAAGGGAAGTCGGTGAGTACGGTGGGTGCTCTATAGGTGCACAAATAAACCGGCCCGTAATTGCGTCCTTTCGCAAATGGTATCGGCCGGGGACGAGGCATTGCGTAGCGCGAACCTCGCGCTCATTCAACTCCCAGCCCCAGTAGGCTTTGTCTTCTTGTCCTGCTCGATGTCCTGTTTGGGGATCGGGGATTTTCTAAAACCCTTCTCTCTTCTCTCTCTCTCTCACACACACACACATATATACTCTCTGTCGTGTGCATTTGGTGTGCTAGCACACGGACTTGGCTCCGCTGATTACAAAGAACACCCCGGCTACCCCATGCCATGGTTTGTGCGTGTGTTTTGGGCTGCTGGACCGTACACTCCTCGTGTGCGATAGTTTGTTTGCCGGTGCCACTAGCTCGACTGCATCGGTCACTATTGGTATTGGAAGGAGCAGCTAGCGGTGTTACGTGTGTAAAGTGTGTTACGATATTGACCAGGATGCTTCCTGCTACTGCTGCTGCTACTGCTGCTGCAGCTGATACTCCTGCTGATGATGATGCTGCTGCTGCTACTGGTTCATGCCGCTGGTGCATTATCTCTAATGATTTTAACCAAAAACCCGGTCCATCCGGAAGATGGTGCCTACAAGGGTGTAGCAGCGGGAGGGTGCTTTCGGGCCTTTGCAAACCGATGGTTTAGGTAGCATCATTACAGTGATTGGGCTGTTTCGACCGAGACGACGACGTCGAGGACGACGACAACGACGACAACGACGATGACGACGATGACGACGACGACGACGCAACGAAGGATGATGATGTCGCTGATTGACTGACGCACTGACCGGGGCCGGACCGGACCGGATCGGACCGGTGGACTCGTTTTGCAGGACAATGCGGGACTGATTTGAATGGCCAATGGGATTCCGCGGGAGGGGTTCCACGGGTGTTGGCGGTGGTGGTGTACAAATGAGATACCGTTTTTCGGGAGGACAAACGTTTGGCAAATTCGAATTCGTGTTCCATTGGTTTGCTCTGGCGTGGTGTGGCACCGGGAAGCAGGTCCCGGTGTAAGCTATGGTCTGCGTTTGGTCGATCGATCCACTAGCTGCGGCGTGATGTGGCGAGGCGAAGGTTACAATTGGATCCTTCTCGGCGAATCACTCCAATTTGTGACGATGGAGTGATGAGGGGATGGAGCAGTGTAGCAACGGTATGTAACAAGGTCCTGCTGGTTAATCATTGCATCGAAGAACCCCATTAGGATTGATTCAAAAACGTAATTTAATCCAGCGAATAGCAAACGGATTTCGCATAATTTTATCAAACTGACATCAACAACGTTGAGCAAACGATTCATTTTAAAAACATCACACAATAATCACGATATATGGTAATCAGTAGTGCCGTATGGTGGAAAGGTCATGAAATCGGCTTTTTTGTTTTATCTTTTTTGATTCAACCATTACAAATAATATTGAGGAAAAAATGGATAATTCGCGAGAAAAATGATAAATTCTATTGTTTATTTTGCGTTCACAAAGTGACGGCGCAGTATGAGGAATATATGACAAGTCGTAGCCTACTACTACTCGCTTGCTTACAGTTTATTTCACAACGACGAATAAAATGGTCTGCTGTGGATATTTTGTCACCAGTGAAGTTGATCATGACCATTATCGCGGTGTTCATAAGTTTATATCTTATATTATAATTTAAAGAAAAATAAATAATTAAAATAAGCAAACTTTACTAAGCAACCTATCTAGTAGTCGCCACTAACACCAAGATTACGTTGCTGCAGGTAGCATCCATATTTTCAAACACCGCTTCCATATTAAGCCTATAAATGTGAGTGTTCCAGGAATTTCTAACATTTACGGTGATTGATTTTCCTTGAAATTGCAAGAAACGTCACCTCATAATCAACCGATATTGTAAAATCAGTAAAACTTGATTGCTGAAACAACTTCATATTAATATTTCAACAGCACAGATAGGAAACAAGTTGTTTGGTAGAAGCGAGTATCAACAGGTCACTATTTCTATGTAAAAGGTATTTTTATGCACAAACGACAAATTTGCTTGCCATATTGCTGTGAGCGAGAAAAACATGGATCCAATTAATAAACTAAATTGAATTAGTTCCATTCCGCCTATCCATCGAAACATCTAACGTGGTTATTTTCTATATTTCCCTTCACCCTTTGATACAGTGAATGTTCGGAAGGATGAGGCCCTACATCACATATAACACACACCAACACATCGGAGCTAGTGAAATGCATTTAATTTATGATCAGCCCCTTGAGGGTGGCGTCAGGTGTGCCGGTGATGGTGTTTGGTGGTTATGCTACCAGAACTTTTTATTTCATTTTTCGCTTCCTCTATTTCCATTTTTTGTTGAGATTCCTTTGAGGATATGTAGGTGACAACGGTCACAGCACAAACAAACAAGCCGCGACATCAAAAACAAAACTCCAAAACATTCCCGGGGGGCTCCTCAGCCAGCACCGGTTTTTTTTTTTCCGGAAAACAACTCCACTGGGACCAGGATTCGTGACTCTAATGACACACACAGGGAGAGCTGGCAGCTGGAACTGGAGCGAAACCGACACAAAAATACATTTTACACATCGTCTCTCCTCCACCTTCTGGAGAAGGAGGATGCCAGGAAACGCCATTCAGTGGCCGGAGTTCATAGCCTGGAGCAGGAACCGGTCAAAGGGCACAATCGAAATGAAGGCAAAAAGGCAGAGGCAGAAAAAAGAAACATAACAAAATCCATCGCATCGCGTAAGCTCGTTAATTCGATTTCACGCGTATTAATGGCGACCTAAAACCTCCTTTCCGCGTGTGTTGTTCCTTTTAAAATCCGGACACACTCGCGGTCGGTGGGAAATGGAGTGGAAACCGAGTGGTGGTGGGGGTGTGTTGACGACGCGCGACGAGGAGCGCAAACACGCGTTTTACATTGTGTGTTGTGTTTTGTGTGATAACTTTTTATCACATTTTTGTTCGAATCAAGCCAGCCGGACGGCTTGTAATGATATCCTAATTCCGTTGTTCCGGCGCCGGCGGAATGCGGAAGGTACGGTGTGTGTGTGTGCCACGAGGGATCAGAACTCCGGAATCACTGGCAAACACGCAACTCGCGGTTCTGCTGTCGGTGTCGTTTGACAGATTTGCATTCCTTTACACGCTTCGTTTAGTCGATTCCGATTCGCATCGAGCCGGATTGATTTGTTTTGTTGCTTCCTGGGGTGGATCCGCGGTCATGCGGTCCTCCCTCTCCCCGCGGGGGAGATTGCGTGCGTGCGATGAGGCGAAAGGCTAACGCATAAACTCATCGCCGATAAACACGGATACGGAATTGGAATTCAATAAAAATAAATAAAATTCTCATTTGCCATTCAAATCATACACACACACACACGCACGCATCGAGACGATGCTCTCTGTGCCTCATAAGAGGTTTGGCGTCGGTAGCGCCGCGGTTCGGTCCTCCAAAATGGCTGCCCGGTGACGACCCTTCGCAAGCGTCACATCGAAAGGTGCGTTCGGGCATTGAAATGGGAAAGTTTCAACCCGATTTAAGCCAGGCTTCATTATGGTGTCCGTTTAGAGGAGGACTTTGGTTACCTCAAAGGAGCTTTAATAGCTGGAACGCCATTACGTGCATCCCTGGAACCCGGGCTAGTACGTGGTTAACCACCTTACCCAACCCCAACGCCAACTCCCAGTATCCGTATTGTTTCGAAGGCAAGCGATAGGGCAAATATGAAGGAAAAACATAAGCCGACGATACCGCAAGCACAATGGCGGCCCAGGACCTGTGAGCGTGTCTCCAGCAGCGAGGACGAAAGCTTCGACGGCCCGGACCATTGTGCGGTTGCTTCTAGCGAGACACTATCGATTGCATATCACTTACGTGTATGTGTGTGTGTGTCTGTGCGCGCCCAGCGTGCAGCATGAACGAAACCAATTATTCCACTTTAAATAGTCCAATAGTTGAAATTTAATTAAGCATGCAGTACATTGAATTTCAAACCGTCCTCTTCCCCCGTTCACCCGTACCACTACTCCGTAGGTGGTCGGCGTTATGTTTTTGAGAGTTGTGGAGGTAGTGGTGGCATAGAAGGCCACCTACATTCCACCACACGGGACGGGAGGACCGCCGACTGAGGAGTGGACCATTGTCATTGTCACTGTTCCACTGGGTAGAACCACACCCACTGGCCTTTTGTGTTGAGCCAACATTTCGTGCCAAATGGAATGGCTTTCATTTTCCAATTTTCCAACAATTGTTTCTATGAAAAAGAAAAAAAACGGTGCAAAAAAATGGAACCGATGGAGCATACCTTGGTACGCGATGCTGTGTTGCGGCATTATTACAAAATTGAATGATTAAATAGTTTCGATTTTGGGCGTTTTTCATGCTCGTGCTCGCATTGTTCGCGAAATCCGTTCCCACCACTGTTTGCTTTTCGGGGTGCATATAAAGGGATCTCCCTTTATTGTGCATTAATGGACGAGATGCTGTCTCACCCGCAGTACTAGCAGCCCCAAGCTCATTGCCATTGGTGTTCGAATGTCTTCATTCGGCGCAACACACGATCGCGGTTGCTGTTACCATCGAATGGAATGGAGTATCTTCCTCCACCATTACGAGGCACGTATTAAAACACCATTTTCCAAAGCGCCATTCCGGCGTTCACCGGCGTTGAATAAGCCAAACGAAAGAATGGTGGAGACCGGGAACTGGGAAAGGACCACTGAACCGCCAACCGGCGTTCGGTTTTTGGCTGAGACTGTGCGGTCGAGAACGGTTTGGTTCCGCCTGGTGCCGGTTCATTCAAATTGTATAAGCTCACGTGTACGTGTAAGGTTGTGTCGAGGTTTTTGGATTTTTGGGCCGCCGGTTCGGGGCCGTGAGTGTAATCGTCCGGGCGTAAAATAAAAGTAAACGAAAAACGAAAGAAATGGGACGGAATTGGCCGCTCGATTGGTTGGCAAAATATTAAGCATGGGCCGGAATGGGCAATGTGGGAAATTAGCGCCCGATTTGTTGGGGTGTTTGGTTTAGGATTTTCTCGAGCATCGGTAGGTGGACTAGGGGGAGGCGCAGGGATATGTTGTGCCGTTATGCAACGCTACGTGGTCACCCGATGGAGTTGCATCGGGGTTTAATTAAATAATCAAAACGAAAAATTGAGTTTGAAGTAGCATTCTTTAAGGGATATGAAGTCGTTTCGATTTGTTCTGAAGTCTCTAACCATCTTAGTAATTTTGGCGCAATGATTTTTAAATTATTCAATTAAATGTATAAGTAAAATACCTTCAATGACTAAAAGTCGTTTAATGTAGTTCCTGGTTTAAATTACGAATAACTAATATCAGTTACTAACAAGCAATCGTGTGTTTTGGGGGAGACACCGTCGGTATTACGAATTTTCACAAATGCAATACTTAAGTATAAACTTTTATTTATGAAACATTTAAGAAAGTAAATACAATAAACCGAAAATGCCATCAATAGTTGAAAAAAACCTTGAGTTGAAAAAGTAAGACCAACTTTTAATGTCTAAGAATCGATATTTTTTTGTTAAACATAGCGTCTCTAAAAAAATGAAGTATTTCTTTTTGAGGCTATTCTAGCAAGGTAAAAGCTGTAGGTTTGCTGAGTGTGTCTTAAAAAAGCAGTTACTCATATATAAATGGATCAATACTTTTGGTACGAATATCTCGTTGGGCCTTCAACATTCTAAAAGTTTCGGAACAAGAATTTTGCAGCAATAGTTAGCAAGGACTTCTTTTTATGGGAAATCCGCTTGAAAGTTGAATTAAATGGCCCAATGATGAGCTTCCAAGCTGGAATTTATTGTTTCAAATTCGTAAATGATACATTTGATAATAATAATAATAATAATAATGATAATTACAATGTGTTAACATGAATATTTTATACTAACGTAAGCTGTTTTTTTGCTACTCTCATTGATTTTGAAAATATGGTCATTTGTTTTCTTAAGAATAACAGCATCAAATGAAGCATCGGCATCATTTGAAGCATAAAATGATGCTTGCCAATTCACTCAAACTATCCACGATGATATGTCCAATTCCACACTACTACAGCAGAAATAGTGCTGCATCACACCGGTAATGAAACAAACCAACAAATAAATCATTTTAACAGAATCCTCGTTTTCACTTACTTATCGGAGACAACCAAAGACCCGCGGTACATACCAGCTCAGCGCTCATCTCGTTCATCAATCAATAATCATCAACCGAAAACGGCGAAGCTTTCTGCTCCGACACAGAAAGCACCAGGGACACCGCACCATCCATCCATCCGTCCGCCCTTCTGTCCATCAGTGAGTGAGCAATCCTTTATCTGTGCTTTACATTCAATTAGCAAATGTAGACTCAGTGCAAGTGATTCCGATCTTTCCTTCCCAGCGGCAAAGATTGCTCGATGATACCAACCTCGGAGTGCTCCGAGAACTCCCTGACACCGTCATCATCCGTCCTCGTCCTCGTCCTGTCGCTTGTCACTCCCTCGTCGTACACTCGTTATCACCATCGTCTCGGCATCACTGAGTTCCTCGCCTCCCTCACCTCGCTCACAAAGCTAGGTAATCGCGCTGGCGCTAGCAAATACATGCCGCAACCGGGCAGCAGCAGCAACAGCAGCAGCTCGGTCCCATCAACATTATCACTCACCAACCACCAACCACCAACCGTTTCCTCCGTTTCCATGCCGGATGCGAAGCAAGTGTAATGCTCACCCTGACTCCCACGCAACACCACCCTTCAACCACCATCCCTCCCCCCTCCCCCAACGCAACCCCTCCCTACCATCGAGGGAAAGGGGCTGTGGCACTATAATTAATACCACTTTTGCTAATAGGGCAAAAATTTTCATTTCCACTAATGTCCAATTATACTAATGTACGCCATGTTCTACATTAATAGACGTTGCCATGCATACATGGATGACGTACATCATTAGGCTCGATGGTGGCAACAGCAGCAGCAGCAACGACGACGACGACGACGACTGCGAGGACGATACGACGTCTACGCCCCTCTGGAACCTTCAAACGGTGGGAACAGACCGGGAAGCCCAAGTCCTTCCAAGTGTGCCTTCCGGCAGTCGGCGGCAAAGCCGCAAAACGGAGAAGAAGAAGAAGAAGAAGTAGAACCAGAAGAAGAAAAAAAGGGGATGCCTTGCCTTGTGGACGACGAAACTCAGCAAGCGACGAGTTACTTCGCACGCGCTGTCTCTCTCGCTCGCTCTCTCTCTGCTCGGAGTCGTGCCGACTCATTCGCTCACAGCGCTATGCGTCCAGCAGCTGTCATCGCGTGAGGCGTGTGAGTGACGTTTGGCAGCTATATGGGGAGAGGGTTTTTGATGCGTTGCACGGCAACGTGGTGGTCCTTATGCGGTGGTCAGAGGATGCGAAGAAGGATGCGGTCATTAGCAAGCGTTCATGGCTTATTACGTACAATCATCATCTCGGCGTCGTCGTGTCTTTGCTGCCGGTTGAGGTTGTCTTTCGCTTCTTTCGCGTACATCTCACTCGCTGGTGCTGGCGCTGGCGTTGCGTTGATTGTTTCCGAGCCAATTTATGCTAATGCCATCCGAGGTCCGCCTGGTCGCGGGTAATCCGCTTTCCGGATGCGCAGCTCGCAGTGGCCCGGACTGGCCGGCCAGACCACCAGCACGTGAGCGGAATCGCGAAACGCTTTCCAAATGGAGGCGCCAAGTAGCTTGTTGCGAGAACTGGAAATTGAATTGGAAACTCAGTACCGATGATTCAATTCCAATGCGCGGTGTAAATGATCGGTGATCGATTTGCTGCTCTGCTGCGGGCTGGTTGTCTTCGAGCTTTGATTGAATTAAACATTCCTCGAGCTCGATGCCAGTTCCGAATGTTCCGATACTCCCGGTGCCGATGCCGTCAAGCAGCCGGAAGTTGGGGTTTAAAAATTGCAAGAAAACATGCAGCTGCAGCTGCTTCCCTCGGAGGTTTCTAATCATTCGCAACCGGATATGCAATGGATACCAATTGTTCCCTTTTTCGCCTCAACGGAGATTAGAAGCAGAAGCAGCAGTTGCAGCAGCACTTGCCATCAACATCTGCATTCGAGAACATGGCACAATGCTCCATGTTAGAACCCCCCATCCTCCGCTTCACCCTTAATTTTCCACCACTCTGTAGGGTGGAAAATGAGGAGAGACCGAGTGTGTCTTCCTCCTGTCTGTCAAATAATCAAATATGCAGCCCTGCGGCGACTCTACGTACTGCGACTCTGCAGTCTGGTTCGGTCGCTTTCCTAATACTCCCTACATGAAGATGGAGTTTTAGAAAAGGCGCTCAAGAAGCCTCGGGTTCGGGAGAAGATGGCCGAAAGACGAAGCTTTCTCGCATTTCGAAACATTACAACCACAAGACGTTTCACTGACGAGGTATATCGGGAGGTGTGGAGGGGTGTGCGGTGCGGTGACTACACTGCAACAACTGCACTGTTGCAGCATTGGTACGTTTGGTGTTTTCTGGGAGGCACAGCCATATATATATTATACAATTTACATCGTTGCTGGAGAGAAACAATTCGAAGATCGGGAGGAAGGGCGATTGCCCCCCAACCACCCCACCACCCACACACGGGCATTGCAGAACATTATCATGTTCTGCCGTGGCGTGTTTTTGTCGGAGTTTTGAAATATGCAAAGCCAGCTGTTCCCTCACTCCAGGTTTTGTTCGCTCGTTTGCAAAAATGTATGCGCTTGTGTCGGTGCCCCCGGACCTGGTCCTGTGTTGGTGTTCGTGGGAGGTCTGAATATTTACTAGAAACCGATGATGAATTGATTACCATTTTGCTTTCAGTAATGCCTCGAACAGTCGGAGAACATGTTTTTGATCGAACGGAAAACTAATTGTTACACGACAACGTACAACAGCAGGAACAAGATGAAAGTAAAAATGTAAGCTCCGAGCGTTACGCATTATGCGTAACAAACACACATGCATCATTTCGCATAAGGCATCTCATGTTTCTCGACGAACGCTTGTCCATTGAAAGATCACAAAGGGACAATGCATCAATGCATCATCAATTTCGTCAATCATAAAACGCTGCCGCATAAATGAGTCTCATGTCTCTTAATGGACTGCTACTCATGAAAAATTCCATGCAAACCAGACGATAATCTGTACCTTGCTTGCATCAATCAAAGTAGTCTATGGTGACCATGACACAATCTGATTCCGATATGAAGGCTCTAAGCTGCCTCTAAGACTTCGAAGTGCGATGTACCTCCGTTCCGGTGTGTACCTGTGACTCACGAAACTGAAAGCGTAGTACTACCAGCATGCCAGTACCAACAAGAGGACTGTAACGCAAGCCACTTTCAACTGATGACGAGACATTCAATTTCTATCGAAAAATGTTGCTCTCTGAACAATAGACTCCGTCTTCTGCGATGCTGCATCGCATGACGCCCTTTCTCAAATTGTAATTAATGATGTCAAACGCTACCTGGAACAAGGGTTGCCGAGCGTCTTCACATTGCTACCGTGAGAGCAGAAGCTTCAGCAGCGCTGCTTCAATCCATTTGCACACGATTCTGCGTCCGACCATACGATCCTTGGTCAGCGTCGCTCATCGTTCAGCAGAAAAATAGATCCCATCCTCGGCTTTCTGTCAAGTATGTCCACTCGAATTACAGGACACGCAGGCCAATGAGAGGGTCAGTCTGCAAGGTTGACCTGCTGCTGCTGCTGTTGCTACTGGTGCTGTTGCACTTCATCGTTGCATTCGCACGCGGAGACAAAACGCAGCAGCAGGACTATGGTTCGTATCGTGCGTGCGCTCCTGCAGGAAGCGATAACACTTCAATCTAAATAAATGTCCTTCTTCTCGATGCTGCTGCTGCTGCTGCCAAACCATCAGAACCGTTGTCATCATCAGTGAGCACCGCCACCACCGACGTCAACATCATCGACGGTGCTGGATCAGCAGCAGCACCAAACGGACCAACGGACGGACCATGGCATGGTATGGTACGAGGAATTGTCCCGAAAAAGGACCTGCCAGCTCTGTTCACTCTCGATCACTCTCGAGAAGAAGGATTTCGCCTCCGTTCTCGTTGTGTACGTCTGTGTGTGTGTGTGTGTGTGTGTGTGCATGTGGACGAAAGACAGACAACAGAGCAAGCGATAGCGATGCCGATACGATATAACGCCGAAGGATTGAGTGCCCCCGAGGTAATTTCCCTAAATACCCGGACCCTGAGCCTGAGCGGGAAACGGTCCTTCTGCCAATGGCAACGATGGCGACGGTCTTTGTGCAGGCGCAGGCTCAGGTTCGCCGCCAGTCAGCCATCGAGGCAATGGTATGCAACGGTTGACAACGCCCGGCAACGTCGCGATGCTTCCGGGTTCCGGTGCAGCGCTGGTGGAACAAATTTTAATTAAGTAAATGGTTTAATTATCAAAATGGCATTAATGGCGGTGCCATCCGGGTGCTGCTGCTGCTGCTGCTGCCGGTGACGGCCTGCCATTCAATGACCGATTCCCTGGGCAAAGATGGTGGTCCCGGGATGGATGAATGTCACCGTGGCCATCGCAGGGTCGGAATCGTGGTGCCGTACGCCCCGAAAAACCCCGTCCGGTACTGTTTCGTCGAAGCATTTGGTGCAAATGGACCGATGGATGGATGGATGGATGGATGGGAGGCCCTCGACACTGGTTTCGATAACTCCAGTCAGTCCGGTAGAAGTAGAGTATGGGATTCCATTAGGCTGCTGCCATTGATTATCGTTGCCCTGGCGGCGACGAGCTTTTCTGGAGTAGTTCTGGTGGAAAAGGGGATGACACACTGCGAAGCGGATTTTGGAATAATTTTCCCTAGAGGATGCTCGAGAATGTGTTCCAAAAAGGGTAATTCTTTCTATTCTATGCAATGTTTACTTCGAAGAACGTCCATGGAGTAAGATTCCGGCGACAAATCTGAAGCTGGAACTGTGAAGAAAACATATAGACTACTAGCACCCAGTACGCATTTATGCTAATTTCCTCCGATCGCTCCGTTGGAACATCGTATCGTTGGATTCCGAAATGAAATCCAAGCAAAAAACCCCACGTCAGCAACTTCATCCTTGGTCCCAATCCTGAGCTGAAGTGTGCGTGTGCGCGTTGTCTAATCGCAATAAATCTGCATCTTCGGTGGCCACATCGCCACTTTTCCAATCGAATACGAATACGGAAGATGCAGCCTTTCAGGGGCGGTACCAACGTCTCCCAAGTCGCGAACTCACTGGCAACTCTTTCCGGTTGCCACAGCAACCCTGCTCCGTTGACAGTTCGAACGCTCGCTGTGAAAAGGTCGCACACATGGGATTCGACGGAATTGTTGGCCGGCTGGTGCGCTTTCGAATGCGAATAAATTATGGCCACATTCGGTGACGCGCGTCTTGAGACGTCGTGCCACGATGCCACGAGTACCGCCCACCGGACGTTTTTCCGTTTTCGATTTTTATTGCTTTCCACACATTTGTTGTCCCCGCAAGTGCGTCGCAAGATGTGGTGGACGCGATGCGCGAGAGAAATGTGACTCACCGGGAACGCCTTTTCCTGGTCATGTAGCCACGGATTGAATACGCCGTGAGGGTGGCCATCGCATTAGGTAAGGGAGGGTAACATCCACCAAAAACCTTTAGATGCTTTCAACTTTCCTTTTGCACTCGTCCTACAGTCTCGTGCAGTTCATGCGTTCCATTAATGCGACTCGAATGACGATGATGATGATGATGACGGTGACGCTGATGTACATAATGAGATGGCAAGATGGCGGGTTTCAACCTGCCATCAACAACCCTGGTTTGGGCAACTCGTCGGGTGCAACAGGAGTGCACTCGAAGTATGTCGTGCTGTGAAGATCAACCGGTCCGCGGCCAGGCTAATTAGTGGTGCTGCTTCGCTTCTTCGCTGGTAGGTTGTCGCTAGAGGTACTCAAACCCTGCCAATGCTACTACCATTTGTTGCTCACGAGGACGCGTGTTCTGGCTGCAGTAGCCTAAAGCCAGTAGCAGTAGTAGTAGTAGTAGTAGCCGCTTCTGCAACAAGCAGCACCCAGGACATCATCGTCAGCATCGTCATCGCCATCATCGCCAGCTCGCTTCAGTCGATGCGGGCCACTTGTTCGGGAGGAGAATGGAGAGAGCGCGCGCGAGAGAGACAGAGACAGGGAGGGGTTAAACAAAAAAATCTTGAAACATTTACAAGCGGCGTTAATTAACTTTATTAAGGCTCGCTTCCTCGTTCCCTCTATTCACTCACTCTACCTCTCTCTTAGGGACGGGGAGAGGGCTTTATTCGGTTGCTGGGACGGCCTCATAATTCTATTTTGCACAATACAGCCGGCGAGCGGTCGGAGCACTGGTCGGAGCGAGGGCAACAATAGAACATGGGCATTCTGGGTGCACCTCGAGGGGGAGGTTAAGGGGAAGCGGGATGATTCCCGGTGGCGTCGCCCGGAACCTGAACAGCGGCTCCAACAAACAACCAATTAAAAAAACTGAAGGAGTTGAGCGGAACCAGAACCAGAGCCAGAGTCAGGAGCAGTCTGAAATGAGCCCGCAAGAGTGGTGTGTGTGTGTGGTGTGAGTGCGAGCGGCAGCATACAGCAACAACAACAACAAGAACAGCAACAGAAAAAATGGAGAAAAAACGAAAAAAAAACTTTCTCCCAGCCCCACGTTCCCCGGTCCGGTACATTGGGCTTCATTAAAAGTGCGAATGCGAAGTGCAAGCGCAGAGCACGGAGTATCGTAAAGCGACCCCGGGAACACCTAACTCACCCACCAGGGGCCAGAGGGTTGTACCAACCTTCTCCTATGCATTTTGCGCACCACAGGTCAACGCGGTTCAGTGGTGCAGCTTAGAAGCACCATTGTAGCACCGATGATGCTCTGCACTGATGCTGATTTATGGAGTCTTTTTTTTCTGTGGAGTGCACAACGTGTGCTGCATCTCGCTGGAGACAGTGGCCGAGTCGATTCGAAGGGATCGCAACGGAATGCTTTATGCTTGTAATGAGCGCACGAAACTGTTTCATCATTAGGATGGGTTCCGTTGGTTGGAAGGTGTCACGAAACCGATTACCCTATAACAACAGCACAAGCAGGTTAGGTTTCGGTTATTCGGAAGATGGAGGTGGATAGCCTACTACATTGAATGGTCCATGAATCAAAAGTAGCGATTTTTTTAACCTGTTTTCGAAAATATAAATAGCGGAGATATTTAGAATGGTGCTGAAAGCTTTAGATTGTTGATCTGCGGATGAATTGATTGAAAATAAAAAATGATCGATCTGGCATTGTCGCCAATGAATGATATGTTTAAAAAAAAGAACAAACTTAAAGAAAGCGAAAGAACGTTAGTAAGCTATTAATATATTTTATGATTGTGAATAAAGTCGGTTGTTTTACACTTCTTTATTTCACTGATATTCGCACACCTAAAAACCACACGTCTTTTTCCTTCTATGGTTACTGAGATAGTCTCCTTTCTCTAAGCGATGTATTCTTGCATGTATTCTAAGGGTTGTATTCTCACAAGGGTTGTATTCCCTTAACCCTTGACTATCTTCTAACCCTCATAACAATATACTTTCTCAATATTTTAGAGTATTTGTGTTAGCTCTGTGTAGCCTCAGTAAGCTCTAGAATAAATTGTTATTGTAACAATTACAAGAAAAATACGTTGTAATGCATTACAATAACTACATTTGCGGTTAGTGCAATAACATTATCCGCTGCATGTTTTATGCTGATTTGCTGTTTATTTACATCGTTTCTAAGTACGATTTTTTGAATAAAATTATCTTGATTGAAATGTTGTTTTTTTTTATAATTAAATCGCTTGTTGATTCGCGAAAACAAGGCATTTCAGTAAACCAAGGATCAGTCAACGCTATCAAACAGTCGTTTCTACAGAGTTTGTCACACATATACTGAAATAAAATATTATTGAGATCCCTAAAATAGTTTAAATAATAGGATAAAAAGGCTTTTTTGCAGCCATAATGAAAACCTTGATGGCGTTCTATTGCGAATATTCTTTTAAGATCGTTCTAAAGAAAAAGATAAACCTCCTCTTCCCTAATGCAACGGAGCCACATCGCGTCGTACTCCGCACAACCATCAATCCGTCATTCATCCCGTTCATCATTAGCCTTATTTCCCAGATTTTCCGCTCCTCACCCTTACTCTTTGTTTACACCTTACATTATAATTATCTAATTGTAAACTCAAAACCCCCCGCACGAGCGCGCACCTTTTGCTTCGCTTTTTCATTCCACGCTTTTCACTAATAAGCACACTTATGCCAACGGTGCCACCAACAAAAGCCGTAGTTGCAACACATATCCTTTTTGCTAGCTAGAGACCGCCTCGCGTACCGCCCAGCGAAGGGTTTGGAGGTGCATTTCAATTACGCGCGTTCCCCCGCTTCGGTCCCTCCCTCCCTAAGTGGTTGTTTGTGTCTCCTGCCCATTGCCTCACGCCAACAATTAAATGCGCGTCGCGCGCTCGAGACAACCAACTTCTACTCCGGCACTCCGGTTACGGCGGCTTCTTCTATTGCTCGAGGGGAAACTTTTTTTTTATGTTTCTATTCATTCCCATTTAATTTAATCTAACTTAATTTCGTCCCATTCGCTGGTGTTTTTGGTTTTGTTGCAGAGCTCAGTGCTCGTACTCGGATGCCACCATCACCGATGTACCGATCATCGGATGTACCGGCTTGTTGTGGTGAATTCAACTGCGCCAACGACATCGCAGACACCTAGACCTAGACTCTCGTTCTACGGAGGAACTCTAGCATAAGGACTAGTAGAGCGAAAAACTAAAAACAAAAAAAAAACAAAATAGAAACTAAACAGCGATCCATCTTGACACCATCCTCAGGATGAACCCTCAGGCTGGGGGTTTTGGAAGGGCCTTTTTGGGGAGGGCCACTGCCCTGCCCTAGATCTCGCACTGGCAGCTACTTTCGGTCCAGCGCCGGCGGTTCGGCGTCACAAGACAAGAAACAAATTAATATTTAATTATACAGCAATTTAGCCAACTTACTCGTCGTCGTTGTCGTCGTTGTCGTCGTGTGGTTGCGTCGTTTCTCGGAGGGTCCAGAGGAGCGAGGAAGTGACCAGCAGCGGGTGTCACTTTTCATTTGAATGAGGTTTGGTTGCCTTATGGTCACTGTTGCTTATAATGATGATGACGGCTAGGAGAGTTTGCGGTGTTGTCAGTTCCTTCTCTTCCGTAGAAACTCATCAGCTGAAGCGCATTCCAATGATCCTTTGTAAAGACACTGTGTAACAACAAACGGTTTGAAAATTGTACTCGGATTGTTTAAATGTAAATTTGAAATACACACCACATACAAAAGAAGAAAGAGAATGAATCGAAATTCAGTAAAACATTCCTAGAAAGAAATGAGAAATGAGATTGACATCCCAAAATTAGAAAATGTATGGTTTAGAACAGCACTTCTGCTTTGATTTTATGTTCATTTAGTAAACCAAGCACTGCTATTCATCCGGGAAATTTCACTAAAAGCTACCATGCGAATCACTCAAGAAATAGATAAAAAGTCTCCACAAAAACAGGCACGCTCTCAGGCGTCATCTCCTTTCGCGTAATCATAATGCGACCATCACTAGAACGCATTCCATTTGTTTCCAATTCGTTAATGGGTAGAATCCACGAAGCGATCCAGTGAGTGTGAGGGTAATGTGATCACGGTACGTGATCCGTGCAAAAGGTTTAGGCTGCTGTACGGTATCCTAGCTCCCTGACGCCGGGAGTGATTAGTGTAATAGGCCTCGGTTCAACGAAGTCACCAGTCACCACAGACGGTCACAGGGCACCACCATCTCGTCGTCCGCGGGGGAATTGAGAAGTCACGAGAAGCGAGGAAATCCCTCACAAATCAAACGGGAAAGCCTATAACGATGGGAACACACGGGTAAAAGGATGCTTTCATTGGGTCCATGAATTCCCAGTTTACACCTCAAGGTAGAGAATCGACTTCTTCGGGTACAACTCAATGGAAGAATCGAAAAAAAAACACACACACACAACAACAACCCTGGAAGACGAGGAAGATGGATTCCAAAAGAATAAACACCGTGACACACAAAACACATCCCGATGATGTGGAGGCCATTTAGTTGATTGCTAATTTCAAAGCTCACTGAAATTAATCACGAATATTGCAGGAATCTACTTCTTCCACTACGCCGTTACGCCGTTCGCCGTTTGCCGTTTGTTCCCCTCTCGCCTCGTTTCTTTCAATCCCTTCGTGGTTTCTTATCCCGCCTCCCCTCCCCACAAAACGCAACCGGGAATCCATTACACTATCCACAGTGGCATACAACAACGAGCTCGCTCTCGCGCTCCGCGCTACCCATTATCTCAGGCGTCATCGGTTTGGATTGAGGAGAAGGAGGAGAAAGAGGAGGAGGAGAAACAGGTGAATCCTGGGTGAGTGGTATGAATGGCCATTTTCATTCCCTCCCCCTGCTTCGCATGTACACTCCGGAGAACTCCTTTATCGGCAACGAAGCGGCATCCGGGGTACGATCCCTTAGATCCTGGAGCAGGAACGGTTGGTTGGTTGGTTGATTCGGATTTCTTGAGTGACAACCAGGCCCCCGGTCGGCCTTGGTTAGGTGAACATACACACACACGGCGTGCCCATCCCATGTGTTCGCTGCTTTTGTGTATTGCTGGCGTCTTCATAACGACTACCTAGGCTGTGATTGTGAGGCGTTTCGTTGGTTGGCTGGAATCGGGGCCGCGGAGATCGCTTAGCGATGATTAGTAGCGGTTCATCCATGTGAGTGGTTTCACGGTAGATTAGATGCGGCACGCGGTTGCTCGTGTTGATGCGCCAACACCCAACAGAACGTATTGTTGCAAGTTGGCCAATGAGTAGAGGTACGGCTTGGAACAGGCATTGTGAGCGGAATCCAATGCAATTTCGAGTCAGATTTCGTTCATATTTTGCTGAAATGGATTAATGTTGCAGGAGGAATGTTGCTATAGCCAAAGAAGGGCTTCATTGACGGAAAAAAGAAACAATTTGTATACACGACATACCTGCAGGAACACATTCTCATGAGGGAATGTTCATCATTCAATAAAGGGCGCGACTTTCATCGTCGAATTCGCTACAAAATTCATTTCACCGAAAAAGCTCAACAACTGCCAGGCGGGTTACTTCGTGGAACCGGCGTTCTTTCGATCGTTTCTCCCCCCACACCATTGTATCGGATGTTTCGCAAATAACCAACAGCGGGACGCACAACAGTTATTTGTCATATTTTCAGTTTTCTGTATTTTTTTTTGTTCTTTGTTTTTCGTTTCATACTTTTGCGCACTTTCATCATGCAGATCATATCTCTCTGGTTCACAGTGGGTCACAACTTTCAATCGCTTTCTGTGGGTGGTGTGAATAGTAGGTGGTGGTGGTGGTGATGGGTGTTTTGTTTTTTTCTTTTCGGGCAATCGTTGTATTCCAAGGGACATTGGTTTATAGCTTCGAGTGTAGGGGATCCATCTTAACTGACCAGCACGCTCCATATCTACATCCTCGTTCTTCCTTTCTATCTCTCTCTGTCTCTCTCTCTTTTACCCCCTCGACATGTAGGCAACTGCTGCACTCGAATGTACGAATGGCATCGAACATCTATGGAACAAAACCGGAGCAATAATTCCCTATTCATTTTTATTAGATTTCTCGATGTGCATTGTTTGCTTTGTTTTTCACTAACAATTTTCCATTCATCAATCTACAGTTATGTCCGTTCGGGGAGGTGGGGTTGGGGAGTGTATGCACTGTAGTGGTCGTAGGAGGTCCTGTATTAATGGAAGGGATGATATTGGGCTGCACCTTACACTGTCTGACAAGAGCTTCATCGTTTGCAATCGTATTATCCGGGTAAAAACATCAATTTAATTGGACTGAATCGTGGTGATCTCGTGTTTGTGTGTGTGTTGATGTGTTGTGTATGCAAACGATAATCCCTCTTCCTACCGCCGAAGAAGATTTCTCATGAACCCTTAGCCCGTTATACGATTAAGTACAATTCAACACCAAGAAGAAAGGGGATGATGGTGCACTTTATGTGTGGTCTAGTTTGGTTGTGCTATTCCCTCCTTTTTCTATTGTTTTGTTTGTTTGTTTTTTGTCTCTGTTTGTTCTGTTTGTTCTGTTTATCTGCTCTCACGGCATTGTTTTGCATGTGTATGTTTTTAGTTTTTCTTCTGTTTTCCCCTTCGTTTGCCACTCATTTCCATTCCCTTTTACTTGCTTTACTTACAGTGCGATACTTGTTTAATGTTTAATAATTACAAATCTGAATAATTTACACACGCCTCTCACGCACGCGTTTGGCATTTCCATTCCTGCGCATGCTCCTACACGTCCCCTCAAACTGCCTTGGGCTGCCTTGGTTGGCCTTAAACTGTATCGCAGCAGCTGTGATGTGATGCGTTCCTTCGGTCCCACTCGTCTCGGGTTCACGAGCTCGGCCGCACCGACACACTTTCGTCTGCCTGTCTGCCACCGGCCGTGCTTATCGCATACTTATCGTAAAAGCAAAACGGACACCGTTTGTTTATAAATTAAATAACAAAAAGTTAGTAGTCTCTCCGACAACACACCACCACGCACATCTCTTCCGTCTTCTTTCCACGCGATCATCAACGTCATCAACGAAGAAAGATTGAAGAAGCTGCTGCTGTTGCTGCTGCTGCTGCTGTTGAAGCTCTACAAAAGTAAACCTTCTTCTAAGTGCTACACTTCTGCAGCTACTCAGGATAAGGTTAGTAGGGAGATGTTTGTCGGTTTTTTTACAATTAACTTATAGCTATTGTTTCTCTCTCTCTTTCTCTCCTCATTCCTCAATTCCGGACCACTCAGCTCAGTAGAATGGCTTGTATATCTCTCTCCATCTCTTCCTCGCACTGCCTTTGACACGATGCTTACTTGTTACTCTCGTTTCCCCATTTTTCAAAGGATCGTTCTTCTTTAGTGTCGTTGCATGCCACCACCGCGATACTGACGGTGAGCCTGCTGCTACATGGTTTTGCTATTACTCGTAATTACTATTTCTACATCTTCCTACCCTTTCCTACACGCGGAGAGCAGAAAAAAGTCGGTTGTCATATGTCTCCCAAAATGCCGAATCACGTGTGACTTATTGGAAAATTGGAAAGAGACAAAAATTCGATTCAATTTACACGGCCACCCGTCCCGTCCTACTGTACTGTATCCTCCTCGGCGCAGTACCGTGGTTCCGGCTAGGCTCTTAAGTCTCTATTACTCTTAACATCACATTACGGTTTCCGCGTCGTGGTTTCCTGCTTTCTCTTTCTATCGATACACTCATTAGTTGCGTCGCCATCGCGCTCCCAATTAACGCCTTCCCCAGACTTTTGGCCCTCCACAGCACACGGACAGACACGACACACACACACACCGACCGGGGGCACGGGGAGTAATAAACAAATGGCACCAAACTGGAATCGTGCGTTAGAGGATGTGTGCGTGCGCGTGCGCGTGTGTGTGTGTGCAGATCCACTGAAGCAGCTTACAGGATCGTGTACCCATCCTCGACACTGTCATTGTCCGGATCGTGTAGCTCCGAGGTGAGCGTCGAGGTGCCAGTCAGCGGTGACGATAGCTTATCCGGTTCTTCATCGCCAGCAGCATTACCGCCACTGCCGTTCATAGCAGCACCGCTCGACGATCCTCCAACAGCATGATGGCCAGCGTGAAGATGCATTCCACCGGCGTGTTGCTGTAGCTGCATCTGATGGTTGTGCATGTTGTGTTGCTGATGCCCACCATGACCATGGTGATGATGGTGATGATGATGATGCTGAAGGTGCGCCACAGTAGGATCCGCAACGTCACCGGCATTGGGTGAATCGTGCTGCTGCTGCTGCTTGCTGTTCATACAGCCAACGCCGCCATTGCTGCTACCACCATTCGCTAGACTATTCATAATTGAGCCACTGCGAGCCGCCATCGAGAGCATAGCGGCTGTCGCTTGATCCGTGGTGTTCCCCACCACCAACTGCTTACCGCTCCGTAGGCAACTGTTGGTCGAAGCATTGCTGTTGGTGCTACCACCACCGTTGACTGACTGGTTACCGTCGGGACCACCACCACCACCACCAGGACTGTCACCGTAGCCACCTCCTGAACCTACACCTCCCGTCGATTGTTGCAAATTGTTCATGAAGGCCAGTGCCGTTGAGACGGCGGTTGCCGTGGTGGAACCGGTACCGGTGACCGGTGGTGGCTGTGAAGCCGTTCCTGCACTACCCGTACTGCCACCACTTCCGATTGAGGACGGCGTTAGGGGTGGTGTGTAGAGATCACCGAAGGAAAGCTCTTTTTTGATTTGAGGCCCAACATTCGAGGGAGCATTCGATGGTGGCTGCATGTGATGGTGATGTTGCTGCTGCTGTTGTTGGGGGACGCCTGCGGACGAGTTTGGTCCCGCCGTAGTGGCCGCATAGTCGTAGCAGGGTTTCAGCAAACCTCCACCGGAACCGTGCGGATGATAGCCGTTGAATGAACCGCCACCGCCAGCGTTACCACCGTTCGTTCCATTGTACTTGGCATGCGCGTGAAGCTGCTGTTGCTGCTGATTGGATGAATTGTAGCTCGGTGGTTGATGCGGATGATTGTGCGGATGATGTTGCAGTTGTTGCTGCTGCTGATGGTGATGATGATGATGGTGGTGATGGGGATTCGGTTGCTGATGCTGCTGCTGCTGCTGCTGTTGGCCACCATGTTGATGGTGTAACGAGGAAAGCACTCCTTCCGATTGCAACAGTTGCTGATAGTTTCGCATGGCGGCGGATGGCGTCGTCGAGGAGGAGGAGGAGGAGGAGGACGAGTTTGAAGGGTGACCGCCACCGGCTACGGCTGCCGCAACGGCTGAGTAATCGTCCATCGAGGACAGCTTACGCATTAAACCCATTTCCTTGCCGTACAGATGGCTGTAGAGAGACTGTCCGTCGGGTTGGGGCGTCGGGTTGGGGCCACCATTGTTGGCCGCTGCTGCAGCAGCAGCCGCCGCTGCCGCGGCCACTGCAACGGCAGCCGCAGAGGTGCCCCCGTTCGCACCGGTGGCCAATGGTGATCCGTTAAGACGGGCGAGAGCAAGGTTGCGCTGAGTGGCGAGATCGAGATCATCTAACATTACACCGGCGGCGGCTGCGGCGGCTGCTGCGGCCGCTGCTGCTGCTGCTGCTGCTGCCGCGGCACTACCGGGAGCTGCCGTGCTACCGGAGGCCGCCGCTCGGCCGGCCATTAGCGCTGACAGTGCATCATCGACCCCGGTTAGCCCTTGGGCCGCCGATGAAGGCTGTGGCTGGCTGTGGAGTACCGGGTGCTGCTGCTGTTGGTGCTGCTGTTGGGAAGGGAGGGATGGCGTTGGCTGCGGCTGGGGCTGCGGTAGGGGCGGTCGCTTCATCTTCGGCGGACGACCCAGCCGGGGACCATCTCAGTCCCTGGAACGCCTCGGTCGGCCCACCTTGCCCTTGCGCAGTGGCGGGTTCGTGGCGTTGTTCGTCGTCTTCACCAGCTTATGCCAGTCCGGTTCGCACACCAGGCTGCCACCGAGCATGTAGTACCGGTCGCCCTGCACCAGATGGCTGCCACACTTGGAGCACTGGAAGCACTTCAGGTGAAACACGTGGTGCTGCGGTACCGATTGGCCGTTGTTGTTGTTATTGTTGTTCGCTGTGCCATTTTGGTTGTTGTTGTTGTTGTTCGCCGCGTTGTTCACGTTGTTGTTTATCGTCGTGTGTGACGTCGTCCGCATCACGAACTCGTTGGCGGGTATCGTTTGATGGCAGGCGGAACAGGCACCACTACCGAAAAGCCTGCAAAAGGCAGAAGAGAGAACGAAATATTCAATAAATTGTCTGTCAACAGAAAAAATCTAGACAAGTTTAAGTTTAGTAAGTAAAAGAAATTAAGAACGAATGCGAATGCATTTGCCGTACAGTCAATGGTACAATCAATCGGTAAAACAACTGAAAAGAAGTCAGAGACATACATAAGAACAAAACGAACGAAAAAAAAGGGGTAACAAATCGACCACCCGAAAAGTGAAAAATGCAGAAAGCAAACAGGAACGATGAGGTAGAAGATGCACGGGCCGCAGGAAGAGAACAGGTTGAGCAAAACCTCTTCAACACTTCAACACGACGCGTCCAACTGTAAACACCGGAAGTGGTGTTTGACTGTTGAGCTTAACGGAGCGACCAAGAAGCGAGAAGAAGACAGTGAAATCTCGAAAGAAGAGCCAAAACCGAGAGAGAAAGAGAGAGAGAGAGCACAAAAAAAGGGGAAGAAAAAACCCTTCGCTTCGATTGAAAGCAATAGAGAAGGTGGTAGAGGAAACGCAGAACGAGAGAGCAAACAAGAGAGCGAAACGTGAATAAATATTGTTCCGTCCTGGAGGACCAGAACACCGAGGGAGAGGGAGGAACCCAAACAGAAAATCACGTTCCTTGCCACTGCTTTCCTCCTCCGTCTCCTCCTCCTGGATGAACAGCAAAAATCAAAAAAAAAGAAGCGAAGGAAAATGAATCCAACAGGACATTCCGGACACGAACGTCTTTTTCGAATGACGACGGCCTGCCTGGCTGCTGCTGCTGGTGGTGGTCGTCGTCGTCGTCTGGGTCTGTGTCTGTGGTTGTAATCTTCTTGTGCAGCATTCATTCATCTCAGGTATCAGGCCTCCGCCCTTCCAAACCGCGACGGTCCAGCCTTCCGTCGGAAGTGTCGGTCGGTCTTTCGGTTTCTTCCACTTCCGGGCCGGCCGGCAGACCGAGGCTGGGCGCGTTCGAGTGAACACGATTTGTAACGATTCGTGTAATCGGTGTACTGCTTGACATGGGCCTTCCGTCCGTTCGTCTTTTGCCGGCCGGTTGGCCATGAGGCCATGCGGTACCTCACATTATTGATGGTGATACCGTTGCTCTCGAATGGATCCCTTTTTTTTGGGGGGGAGGGGGCTTTCTTTACTCACTCCACGCGGTACGTGGTGCATATGTTCGATTGCTGCTTCATTGTTCTTCATCGCTTTGCTTTGCTTGGTTGCAGCAGTAATAAAAATAAAACGAATGAAAACCGAACAAAATCAATGAAGGACCTCCGCCGCTCCAGGGTGCACGTAACAGGATTACAAGCAAACCTTTTTCCCGTGGCGTCGTCGTGCACTCAAATCAATGATTTGAATACAAATACCGATGAAGCACCATAGCACCTTCTTCTCTTCCGAAGCTCCCAAGGATCCACACCGAAGGATCAAAAGGAACAGCTTTCATCCCCTCCTCCCACCACGACACATACATGTAACCGGCGTTTGGGGAATTTCGCTTCTCCTCTCTCTGTTTCGCGCCGTCTTTCTCTCTCTCCCTAAACGATACCAATCATGAGTTCGCACGGGAGAGGGAATTACGGGCAAATTTGTTTGATCAACCTTGTAAACAAACAAACAAGCGAAACAACATTCCAAAAACCCACGCCACCCTCTCACAGAGAGAGAGAGAGAGAGAGTGAAGGAAAGAGCGCCCGAGACGCCTCTGGTGAGGCCAGAAGACGCTGGGTGTCGGAAAATTGCTTGGTAAACATCTGGGATTGCGCTTTTCGTGCGTTTTTTTTCTCTCTTCTGCTCTTCTGCTCTTCTGCGCCACACGACACGGTGGCGTCACGTCGCGCCAGACGCTTCTCCCGTGGACCGGCGTCCCCTTAGGTGGTCGTACGGTGGAAACGGAAGCGAAGCAATTGGCAATTGGGAATCTCAGTTCGATGACGGCAAAGCACACCTCAGGTGCGTTCGAACTGATTTGACGAAAAAGATTCTTTTTTTTTCGGGGAAAAAACAGATTCACAAGAAATAGGAATTGCTAGTGCTTGATAAGTTTAATATCAAGCAGCGTTAAAGATTTTTAATTTAGATCATAAGAAACTCTATCTCGGGTTTTGGAATGCTTGGGCTTTCGATAGTAAAGCTCTAAACTATTAAAAACCGTTACTTCGATTTATTCCCAGACAGCAACCTATTTCTTAATTAATAAACGAGCTCCTCTCGAGCTCCGGTCATTAAGGGCAATGGCTGCAACTTCGCTCAGGATATCGCCTTTGCGTGCCTGCGAAAGACACTATTCAGTGATAATTGAGTCATTGTTTGCCTCTAATTATGCATGCTCCTATGCAAATACAACACCCCAAACCCTTGAAACTTCCTCTTTTGTAGCGCAACCAACGACAAACGGTAACGACAACGGTATCAGGAAGCTTTCCTTTCTCTTGCCAGGCAGTGGTGCTAGTGGCCTCTGGTAGGTGTGAACGGTTAATCTAATTCCGCTAACCTGGTCGGTCGGGTCGGACCGAGCACCACCGGGCAACTAGCGGCTCCAACTAACCAACCAACCAGAACAACCCACATGATCACAAGCACAGCAGCTGGTGGGTAGTGGGAGTTGAAAGGAAGGACCCTAAAGCCCTCATTAGCAATATTCCGCCTCGGGGCGTCCTCGCGCTGCGTCCGCGTTTAAATTAACAACTCACCAACCTCTCCAATGAAGAGGACAGCAGAAGCAGCAGCAGACTGCCATGCCTCTCACTACACACTACACGACGCACCCAATGGTGGTGACATCCAATCCACTATTATCCAGATCCAGATGAAGGAGGGTCCTGGAGCCTTGAGGCGATGAGGTCGGCGGCCTCGCCTTCTTCACACACATACGCCCCCTGCTCGTGAGGTGGAAACTCTCACAACTGAGATGTTGCTGAGAGACAGACCGTCGCCGCACGTAGCCTTCGGATGGTGTTAATATTAATTACGCGATTGGTCTCTGTGGTCGTGCAGGCGGGCCGTCCCAGTTCCCAGGCAGCCGTTAAACACCTGGCGGTCAAATTGGCTTTCGGTGCCTGAAACTGCCTGAAAGGTTACCGACGAACGATGTTCATCAATAGCCAATGTTGTGAGATACCTTATTTGACTTAAGATTTCCTCGGATTTTGATATTAGGAAAAAAAAAGGAAATTTATGCTGAAGTGTGTATGGTTTAGGAACATTATTATCAGCAGCAAGCATCATTATCAACAACCGGCACTGGCTAGCAGCAAAAAGGTACGGCGGAAAGACACTCACGAAACTCCCTCCATCAACCCCGATTATGGTCCGTACACTCACGAACAACCAACGCAACTGTGGAGTTTATCAACCGTGTCTCTTTCTCTCTCTTTCTATGTATATCTCTTCCCCAGCTTGTCATTTTCTTATCGACATTCGCTATCAGATATCAGATCTCCAGCGACAAAGGTGCTCAGATCCGAGAGATCCACATCACGAGCGAGAGCACGAGGAAAGTAAGCGTGAGAGGGAAATGGAGAGCGAGAGAGAGCGGCAGTCTGCCGGTAGCCGGTATCCATCCCTTCTCACCCCTCTTCTCCTCTCGAGCATCTCATATTACGCCTGCGGCAACAAAACTGGTCCATCAGTGGCTGCCACACTGCTCTGCTCTGCGCTGCTCTGCTCTGAGGTCTGGTAATTAATTTGTTAATTAATTAATTAATAAGATAAGTTAATTAAAGAACATGATAACAGGAGCGGTCGGTACGAGGTGTGGTGCGCGAGGTGCGCATCGTCGTCGTCGTCGTCGAGCTTGTCGAAGATCTTCGTCGTGTATCGCACAAACGCACAATGAGTTATGCCACCGCCACCGGATGGCGCACCGTCGATGGCCGGGGACGACTTTACTCGTGACTTTGAGGCTTTGAACGAGGACACTGCCGTACGGGGGAGAGAGAGAGAGTTTAACCAAGGTTGTTGTTGTTGTTGCGGGGTTTTTTTTGTTGCTTCTATTCTTCACTCCCGCTAGCACTTCCTTTGCATCAGAACTAATTAGTGAGCACTCGGTAATTGCACATTGCTCTTGCCTTGCTGCTGGTGCGGTACAGTTTCGTGTTTCGGGGAGTGAAATACCATGCGCCTCCATCGTGCGCCGGCAATGACGAGAGTAGTAATGAGGACGATGCGGCCGAACCGAGGCATCGCGCGCGTGTGTGTGTGCGTTTTAGAGGTGAAGGAACTAGACAAGTAAAAGATAATGGTGGATTCGACTCAGATAAAAACTGTTACTGGCTTCGAGATGCCTCTACGATAGATGTTATGCTACAAAGAGCCCCTTCATTCCTTCATTTTTAAGATCCATTTCGTAGCCCAACAACCAACACAATCGTTAGTCAACAGAGTGGTAAGAAGCAGCAAGACTCATTAGAAAAAATCGCGCCGTTTCGGTCGAACAACTAATGCAGAAAACAAGTTCTCTCGTTATCCAACAACGGTGCTTTCGCTGCTATGCGCGTTTAGCATCCCGCCCGCGAGTGGTTTTTATTTGATCATGCATCCGCCACGCCACGCCACGCCACACCATGTGCATGTGGAAGCGGTGAGGCAGCGGTTCGTTTGCCAACCTGGCATGTGCTGTGCGCGCACCGTTTGCCTGTTCGCCAGGAAGGAAGGTGTTTCGCGTTCTGCCTTTTCCCCACCATAAATCAAAGCCTGACGACGACACATTCGCTGATTTACGTTCAATGCTGTTTACACTGTTTTGACAGTGAGTTCGTTTTTTTTCTTTCGTTTTTTTTTGGTTGTTTTTTGGTTTAATATCCACGATTTTTTTTTTGCTGGTTCGTTGCCCATCCGGGAAATTCTACTGCCAGTGCGCGAGCGATGTTCGTATGCAGTGGGCACAGAATGCTTTAATCAAGCAGTGCAGATGAAACAAACCGCTCAACATGATGGACACGTTGAGATATGAGACTTTGCGGAAGCAAAACCGTGTAGGTATTTGTTGGACAGATGATGCGTTCAAATTGTCACGATTTTGGAATGTAAATCCATCCCAATTCTACCATTGCCGGGCTCTTGTCGCCCAAAAACATGATTCAAAGCTTGTTTACAAACGAAAAATTGAGCGAGAACAGATCAGCTCACGCAAAATACGCGTTTTTCCTTCTTCTTCTTAATTTTGCCTATTTATTCACCAATCGCAAGATTAAAATCGGAACATCATGCTACAACCAACCAAAGCTCTCGCAGTGGGCAGTGATGGAGCAGGGTGGTTATCCCGTAATCAGCGGGGGCGCCGCGACCGTAATCGTTAGCAATAATCATGCAACTCCTAGCAACCCGGAGGATGCGCAACCGGAGGCGGGATCGGCGGAAGCAGAGAGTGGAATAACAAACAATAATAACGAACCACTGCTCTTGAAGAAATAAGGAAAACGAGAGAGAGAGAGAGAATGACTGCGAGAGAAGGCAAGAAGGAGTGCCAACGGATGCCAAAGATGAAGACTCCCGCGCGAGGCGCTACCTTTCGCCGGCGATCCGCCGGTTCTCTGCCTTCTTCTGTTTCCTGTCCGCGACGCTGGCCACAGAATGTGGTGGCCGCTACCAACCGCGGGCGCGGCAACCGACTAACGATGTCGACCGTGATGATGATGATGAGGGGGATGATGATGATGAGGGGGATGATGATGATGATTATTATTATTATCGCCACCAGCATCCTCCGCATCGCCACACCTCATGATGGAGGTGTCATCGTCATTGCGGTGGTTTCAATCGGTGGTGGTTGAGGTGGTGTGCAACCATTATGGTTAAGCAATTTGCCGAAGCGGTGGCGTTTGGAGGCGATTGTCCGCTTAGGGCCATCATTCACTTGCAATTACTTTTTGTGTCTTGTGTTTGAAGTATGTTAACAACATTAGACTAAAAAGTCTAAACAAAAAGGATATCATTTTATAATAACTTCACATCAAATCATAATTCTGTCTCGTGGCATTGAAGCACGTTTCAATGCTGAGGCAATGCCTAATGCCGGGAAACGGAAACGGAAGCATCATGAAATCGTAAAATGTCTCCCAAACTAAAGCATCGTTTTGCGACGAAGTATCGTCTTCTGTCGTAAGGTGAAACGAATGAATTTTGATTCAACGCTAGCGTACCACATTGGTTAGATGAAAAGGACAAATCAACCTCGACCATCATCATCATCATCATCATCGCCATCTTCGCCTATGAGCATCGTCGTCGCGAAGAAGCGGCGAGTTTCGACCAAGGTTCAAGACCATCTGTTGCAACTACAGACAAGACACAGTCGCAAGCACAAACACACTCATACTACGCAGCATCCTCTTGTCCCGGCGTGTGCAAGTGAATTTGAAAACTAAAAGCAAAAGAAGAGGCGAAAAAGGCGAAAAAAAAAACTCTCTGATGGAGCAATATGGAACGAGCTTCCGGCGAGCACGAACAACGTGAAAAACCGGCAACTCACATCACACAAAACCTCATTCGACAGATTGCCGCCACCGCAGCCACCGGTACCCCCGGGACCGGCACCGGAGCAGGAGCCCAGCCAGAAACACATGCACGAAGGAGAGGCGAGGGTTAGCCGTGGCCGTGGCGCCACACACACACACACACGCCGTCTCGTCTCGTCCGCACAAATTAATGTCGCCATAGAAAAGTTGCCCGGAATAGAAAATCAAATACAATTGTGTGATTGAAAATCATGACACACGACGGTCGGCGCCATGAATAGGGACGAAAATTTCGCTACTCGTCGCTCCCTTCCGCCCGCTCCAACACGTCGCACGTCTGCAGGGACAGAGAGAGAGAGCGATGGACGAGGAGAGTAGTGCAGTGTGCGACGGTGCGAGAGGATGGGACCCAATCTTGATGAGCTAGAACATGGGGATGGAATGTTGCTGTTGCTGTGGCAAACAGTAAATAGCTGGCAAACGGCAAAGAAACTAATGGAAATTTCTTGGACACCATTTTAATACCATGTTTTAGAGAATGATTAAAGAGTAGAATTTAATCAAAAGGAGTTCAACTACGGTACATCTGTAGAAACAATTAAATTTTGCCAACCTTTACGTCTAACGAGTTACTGTAGTGGGTATTGTATTGATTGTATTGTAGGAACCAGATAGTCAGATTGATAAGAAGCAATTTCATTTCTGAAAACTGATGACACTGATGACAACTCTACCCGCAATGCTATCATCAACTGACCTTTCTCCTGCGTCCCTTTCTTTTCAAATGACAAATGCTAAGCCAAGACATGAACGACAACAGGCGTGAGGGAGGGCAAAGCGGAAACAAAGAATGCTGTCGCTTCCACTAGAACCTAAATACTCCTAACCAACCTTCGTCTAGAAATGGTACCGGGGGGTTGCAATGGTTCATCCTGCCAACATCTGTCTCGCAGCAACGAGGTACGATGCCCACCAGAAAGCTCATTCCCGTTGGATGGGCAGCACCGAGAGAGAAAAAAGGGGGACGAGGAGCGGAGACGAAATGAACGCCCCACCTCAAGATGCTGAAAAATGAAGCTTAATATCATCGTAGCCATAATTTGTGGCAATTGTAGCAGCGATTTAATGTTGATTACTGCGCTTTGTTTCCAGCTGGCGATCTGGCGACCAACCACCTCGCCTCCCCAAAGGCGACCATTTCTCGTTCGACGATGGAGCGCAGGAGAAGGAGGAGGAGGAGGAGGAGGATGAAGAGACTTCACCCCCTGGCACTTGGGCGTTCTGTCCCGAGGGCGCACCGACGGTAGTTGGTAATTTAGTTGCAATTGTACGATATTGAAGACAGTTTTAATTGAAACAGGAACTCTGGGCTGCCTGCTGCTTAATAGAAAGGGGAATTAGGGAGGGCATTGGAGTGCAAGTCGAGAATTGTGACTGTGGACGATCTTTCAGGAAGTAAACTACTGCTCATCGGAGCATTAAACGTATTTTTATGAAAATCTTAATATTACATTTAATGAATCATGAAAGAATCATATTTATCAAGACAGACAGCTCCAACTAATTGCAATTTGTGTGTTTCCCTAAGCAACGGGCTATTATCTGCCTCGATAGTTACTAACACACAAACAAGCACGAGAACATACGCATTGAATAGATTCGTTAGAAGGGCAATCAACATTATGCTACTCCGCTCCACAAGTGGGATCTCTCGTTTTTGTTCCACAATCATTGGAACAGACGGTGGGATTCCTCGGTTCGGTTTCAATCGGTCGGCACTTTTTGCGGAAAGTTTCCGGATCGGATCGTCAGATTCCGATTCGTTCGTTGCTTTGGCTGATGGTTCTCGTCTCGTGACCTGACCTGACTACCAACCACTACACTAACTGGTCGTTGTCTGCGCGATACGACGGTGCATGGAGGCGCACGGTAGTTCGGCACAAAAATCATAACCAACCAAAAACCATCGCATCATCGCAAGGATGCAGCTTCGAAACCGATTCGATTCAATATCGTTATCATCGTTGGAATGTGGTCCCGAGGAACGGACTACCAGGTTACTACCACATATGGCGTGATAGAGAGAGAGAGAGAGAGAGAGAGAGAGAGAGAGAGAGAACAAGGCAGGGAACGTGTAAACGTCAAACTAATTGCGTACTGGAAATGATATTTTTCCTACAAAGCTCCGCATCGCAGACCATGCACCTTGGGAGGATATCCCATTTATCATCACTTAAATTAATTTTATCGGTTGTTTCGAGAGTTTGCTCTCTCTCTCTCACACACACACACACACACGCGCGCCAGTACGTCCTGGAAGCTTCCGAAACAAATTTACATCCAGCTGTTGCGGTGTACGAATGGTCCCAGAAAAAAGGGAAGAGCACTGCCCCCGATGTGCTTCTTCTGTTCACACCGAGCAACGATTGGGATTGTATGTGTGTCTGTGTACCAAAAGGTTCACTTCAATTCCCGATCCCGATCCCAATTGGTTCGAGTCCACGTCGACGGACACGTCCTTTCCCTTTAGAAGAAGGAACACGAACGCAGTCCCATCCCGGGGAAAGTCGATGACGTACTGACGGTATAAATTGGAATGATCGAAGATTGGATGATGATGATGATGATGGTGCTGTCGATGATTGGTGGATGGGTTACCAGGGAAACTTTGCGCCGGTGCCCGACGGCATATGAGTGAAAATCGAGAAAAACCCTTCGCCGACGAGCGATCGCCGGAAGCAGAATGAAAGAGATGGAGGAACAAATCGTGGAAAATCGAGCTAACGGAGCTAGCTCGGCGGGGATAACGATGGTGGTATTGACGGTGGTGGTGAAAATTCATTAGAGATTATAGAAACGAAAACGATTGCACCGCCGGGGAGCGGGAACATGTGGATGGAAGTTTAGTTTCGTTTGCTCTGCTCTGCTGGGCCACTTATCTGCTCTTCCCTGTTTGTCTGGATTGGCGGAAGCGGAATTCAAACCACCACGTCCGAGGTTAGTCACCAGGACTCCATATCTCTCTCTCTCTCTCTCTCTCTCTCTCTCTCTCTCTCTCTCTCCCAGCTGTCGAATGATGGCGGAAACAATGGCGTTCCAGGTACCACCGGGCAATGAATAACTGTAATGATGATCTGGTTGGCTCGCTGGAAGGCAGCTGTTACTGTTGCCTATCACACCACCATCTAAACCTC
The DNA here is from genome assembly GCF_943734745.1 of Anopheles darlingi. Taxonomy (NCBI): domain Eukaryota; kingdom Metazoa; phylum Arthropoda; class Insecta; order Diptera; family Culicidae; genus Anopheles; species Anopheles darlingi. The sequence goes on along the minus strand of NC_064874.1, from coordinate 74,505,934 downwards.
CCCGTACCGTCTTCGATTTTGCACGAAGATGATCGTAATGATGATGATGATGATGATGGTGATGATGATGATGTGCGATGCCATGTTGAGCTAATTTTGCTGATTGAATTGAGGTTCATTTGGCGAAGGGATTTTGTGGGATTGTTGAGATGCTGAGAGGGGATTGGTTGGTTTAGTTGGTTGGGAGAGAGAGAGAGCAGAGTGGAGAAGCTGCTCTCCATTTAATCGAATTATCGCCCTCAAGACTCAACCAACCACGTCTCCGAAGGGGCCCCTGAACCACGAGGATTCACCTGTTGGGGTCGGATGAACTCCCGGATCCCTGAATGGAAGCGGCCATTGTTATCCGGTGGACCGATGGAGAAGATTAGGAAGAGTGTGGAGCGTGATAGCAACCGGAAGGAGGAGAGTTGAATGCAGCACACCATCGCTATGCTTTATGTTAATGATGGCCTGATGTACCCTTCCTGAAGTGTTTTGATTGAATAAAAGGATGGTAATAGAATTGAAGGAATGCAGTAGTATATAATGTAGCTATTGCAGCACCTAATACACTATTAATAATAGCATATTGTTATCAAAAGCAAAAGATATTCATATGTTTCTTTCGGATTTCACTTTCCGAAGGTGATGAAATGCAAAATAAGATAAGGGATTCTAAGAGCAAGAAGTGTCTTAAACTTGCACCAGAGATTATCAATTCCATTAAAAAAACGCCGATTGGTGGAAACAATAAATCAATCGATACCATTAACGACCACAACAGCTCGATTGGTTCGATCCACCGGTTTTTTTCCCTGGACGGCATAATAAGTTGCCCTCTTGCGCGAACCAAACAACAACAAACACTCTCAAGCCACTACACACAAAGGGAAGATACTTCACGGAAGCAAGAAAGCAAAAAGAAAAAGAAATCCAGCTGCCGACCGAGCGCCGATTCCTCTGCTATCCTCATTAGTCACTAACGAACCAATCACTCAGCGCACACCAGACGCCAGGAGACCAGGAAGGGAGGAGGAGGTTTGCGTGGCCCGCGCCCAGGCAAAGGACGATGCGATTATGCGAAAGCATACGTCGTCGCAACCTCCTCCTTTCCATCGTCTCCAATTGTGTGGCTGCACTTTTCGGTGCAATCGTGACGTTTCGTGGCTGCTGCTGTTGCTGGAAGCTATTAATGTTGCATCGCAGCCCACCAAAAACTGGGTCGCCATCACCGCGTGAATGGTCAAGGCTTTGTTTGCGACCAGAGCAAATTAAAACAAATCCCCCAAAGAAACCTCGAAGGCAGGGCAGCAGCAGCAGCAACAGCAGCAGCTCCTTAAACACTATACTTATCCATCGTGCACCCCGCCCCTGTGGCCACACGGTTCCAAACACATTGTAGCACAATGTTTACTCCCGGCCACGTAGGGATGGATGTGCGTAGCATGCCCGCCCCTCGGACACTATTGCTATTGGACAAATTTATGAGTAGGACACCCGGCGATTACCGGCGGATTCGGACGGAACTAATAACGGTGTTTTCTTCGGGAACGCGGGAGCACCACCTTCAATCTTTGGTTATCTTGAGGCCGGCAGCGGGACAGCTGATCGCGTCAAGCAATCGGCAGTCGAACGAAAAGGGTTGGCATGATTAGCAGAGAATCCGGACCGAGCTCTCCTTCTCCTGGCTAACGAGCACCGAAGCCAAAAGCCGAAAACAAATCAATTGCTGTTGCCTCAACGGGATCCTTTTTTTTATCCTTCGGGCGCGCGCCCGCTTCGGAACTCCACCGAGAGAAAGCAACAAGGGGCAGCGTCGGAGTTGGAGGCCAAGTGACCGAGAGGTCGCCTCACGAGCGCCAATTGCACAACGTGCAATTATGGTGGATCATGCCTGGTGGCTGCCGATAGGTCATGTATCGAAGCGAAAATCGAAACACAGAGAGAGAGAGAGAGAGAGAGAGAGAGAGAGAGAGAGAGAGAGAGAGAGAAAGATAGAGTGTGTTGCTTAATTTTCCATCCATTTCCTTTCGTGCCACCTTTCGCCATTCGATGACGATGACAGCGTGTCAAAGAGCAGGGCACAGCAGGGATGCAACGTGATGTGTCCAGAGCTGACCGCTGAACCGCGACCGGTACCAAAGGTGTAGCAGCAGCAGCAGCAGCAGTTGCATCAATGTAACTCGCCGCTTAATTGGGTCGTGAGGTGTCAGGGTGTTGAGTGGAAACGGGGTTTGAAAGCTTTTAATGACATTTGTATTCGCACATTGCACTTTCTGTGGCTGCTTTATGATCTTTTCTGTATGTTTTGCCCCCAAACATAATCGAAGGTTTGGGGGAATGCTTTTATTTTTGGTTGATTTTGCGCTCCCAAAAACCGTAATTGGATTGGAGTGTTGCTTTTTGGAAAAATCATTCGATTAAGGGTGTTTTTATTTTTAGACTAGCATTTAATTTTCGTTGCGATAACGAAACTGTCATATCAAAACTGTCATATCCATCGAATAGAAAAAGGTTTTTGTCTTAACTATTTTTTATGGTTCTCAGTATTTTTATGACAGTTTCGAACTAGTAGCGAAAATTTCCAGATAGTGTCGAAACACCTGCTAAGAAGCTGCTCCAATCCGAATGCGAATGTGCTCTCTCGGAATGCTTCATTTTCTCTATAATTAACCAATTCAATTTCACTCTAAACCCCTCTCCGGTGCTCCGATGAATGGAAAAGGTTGAAGCTCTGGCATGGCAACCAGCCACCAGAATGAAAGGAGTTAATTACTTCTCGATGCGCCGGTGGTTCTGAACCTTCTTGTTGGATGCCTTCGGATTCGAAGACGACCCTCGATGCCCCGAGAAGTCCGGTCAAACGTCCGGGCCTCGCTCTTCCGCTCGTCGTTTTACGCTCCCATGCGCGATCGTATGCAGTATGGAAGGAGAATGGAAAGCAACGAAAACCAATTACATCGTTTCACAAAACTCGCCATCGCTCTTCTATCTGGCTCTCTCTCTCTCTCTCTCTCTCTCTCTCTCTTCGGCTCTCTCCGGTATCGATCCAGAGGGGCCGAGAAATTAAAGAATTATCCCTCTTGCCTCGCTGGAGCGGAGTCCGTGTGACAGGTTCGAGCGGCCTCCGTCAACCTTCGTCAACGAGAAAACGTCAAAATTTCCACCCAAAAACCCGGCATCGGCATCGACACACACACACACACGCGCTCGGTACTCGGGGAGAGGGATTAGACGGCTGGACGGATTCCCTTCTAATCGACTCAACTAAGGCCCTTCCATTTTCCACCCATGAGTGGCATTCCACCAACATAGTAGAATAACAAAAAAAAAGGCGACGCCGGCACATACATACACACACACACGTGCCACTAGAGAGCAACGCTTCTCCCTTGGGACCAATGGGCCCGTGGCTGGGTGGCTACCCAAGGGAGGGGGAATTAAATTTTGAGCAACATTTTTACTCTCGCTTACATCAATCTGCACACACACACGGACACGCAGGCACACACGCAGGCACCGGACGGTTGGCCGCATTGAGTGAATAATTAAATTTGTTCGATCGATCTCATCTCCCTCATCCTTCCATCCATCCATGGGGATGCGATTAATTGAAATGCAATGGCGTCCAGCGCGAAGGAAAAAGGGTCCTGACCCCTTCGGCCCCGGGCCCCGTCACCCGATGTCAATTATGATCGTACACCCCCTGGATCCCCTGGATCCCATGATTCTCTGTGACGAAGTGAGACGACTCGGAGTGCAATTGATTGATCAAATTGCGATGGCAGCGTGCGAGTGAGGGGATGGTTTTTATGGTGGAAAGCGGCCACACAGGCGGCTGCGCTGCTAATGCTGTTAAGCAGTCGTGGCCATGGACCACCACACCGAGTGGTGTAAAATATAAATTAAATCGATCGCTAACACGACGTTCCGATGGACGGTTGGAAGGAGGACGTAATCCATTTAGGCCAAAAGTGGGAGAGCCCCTCTTCAAGAGAACCCACGACCCAGTGTGTGTGTGTGCAAACCAACGTAAAACGTAAACTTTACCGAATGATTTATTGCGCATTCCTTCCCCCCAGTGAGGCCCCGAATTTTGGTCTCAATTCGTGGCGTCGAGACGCACCTTAGAACAGGAAACGGAACACACACACGTCACCTCGTGTGTGTGTGAGAGTGAGTGTTCGGTTTTCCAATTAAAACAAAATCAAATACCCTCTCTGACACACAAACATGCGAGCAAGTGCCATGTGTAGTCCCAGCGCTGGAACGAGTGTGGCGGCTTCCGCTTTTTCCGCGAGCGGAAGTTATGTTTTGATGAATGTGTCTAGAGCGCGGAGTATGTATGTGTGTATGGTGTTTTTTTTAAATCCGTTTTTGGCGTCCTGTTCCCCAAAGGCGCAGAGGCAAGCGGATGGGACGATTGTTGGACAAAATTAATTTTAACAATCCAACGAACCTCCTCCACTCCACTGTAGCAACAATTCCGCACTGTTGTGTGTTCGTTGTTTTTATCTAATTTCTGTTGTCCCGATGCCCGATTAGCTCGAATGGCGAACGGGCTGCACCTGAGAGGACACACTACTACCTCCTTCCAGCACTGATGCTGATGATGATGATGATGATGATGGACTACCCCGGGTGGCAAACGGACGGACACTTTCGAACTCTCAAACCGTTTTTTGTCGCGCGCGCAATTTTATTAGAATCCTCGGCCCGGCTTTTTCCGTCGGGCCGGGGGCACATGCCGCTGGCCCGACAGTCGAAACAACAATTTCGCCCCGGGCGTCCCATGCAACATGCTCGCAGCAATCGGATCACAGCAGCAGCAGCAGCAGCGGCACTCCAACCGAGTCCCATTTATGGACGGAGAGATAACGGGAATCCTTTAAACTAATTGCATATCAGCAGCAATCCGGCCACACAGTTCCCGTCGTGGTCCCGATACGGTGCGCAGCGCACGTGACACCATCGGCCACCGGCCACAGGCCACCGGCCACCGGAGTTGGTTCGTTTGAAAAATCAAATTAAAAAATTCATATATTGCTTAGGGCCCTCGTTGCCCTCGCCTGCGAGTCCTTCAAAGTCCTGCGCCGCTCTCTCTCTCGTGACTTCAGGCCGCAGTGGTAGTGAAAAGGGGAGGGGAAGGGTAGCGCTCTTGTCCAGCGTGTCTCCTCCGCCAGCATTGAATTCATTCATTGAAACCGAGAAGCAACGCAAGGGCGCATCATCAAGTGCGCTGTTCACGCCGTTTGGATGCATTTCACATTCGATGACGACGACCACGACGAGTGGACGATAGAAAGAGAGAGAGCGCGAGAGAGTGCAACATAACAAACTCACTTCGCACGTGTGTTTTTGTTTAGAGGTCCCGGGTGGCCTCTTTTGTCGCTAGCTGCAGCGCGCACTAATTGGAATAGCGCGCGCGCGCGCGCGCAAAAGTGCATCGTCGATCGTCGTCCTCGTCGCGGACGACAAGAAACGTTCTTCTCCCCCAAAAAAAAAGACCCCCCCCCCCTCCAGCACCGAGATGGAACACACGGAAATCCATCATAAAATCGGAACCACTCGCTGGCGGATTAAAACAAAAGATTGATTGAATTTCTGTGACTTCATTTTTGCACGCGGACGTGTTAGAGAGGACGGTGGTGGTGATCACTAATAACCGCGTTCTGCGCCCCGCGCACGATGAGAAGGTACGCCGGAAAAGTGCAACAACAAACGCACCAAGTGGCGTTGAGGCTTCACACGAGCGGCCATTTCGTGAATGCAATTCTCGTGATTTTTTTCCCCATTGACGATGGAGCAGCAGCATGCAGCAGCAGTGATGGAGCTGCATCGACCAATGCCAATGCAGGTACCCGGTGTGTGTGTGTGCTAGAGGAGTAGGTGGTGGTGGTGGTGGTGGTGATTGATTATGACTAGACAAACAATCGCGAAGCCAGCCACCCCCCGTCGGTTTGAACTACTACTACGGTGCTGGTGCAGATTGGCCACTGCGAGCACTGATAAGCTCTGCTACGATGCAGAGTCTGTTTTTTGACGAATGAATTTAGCATCAGCTTTTTGGAGGGCTACCTGAAATGGAAGGCACCGGACTCCTGGGCCTATAACCAGCAGCAGGCGGCCAGGATTCTAATCCATTTTGCGTAGTGCTGAGGGAGTTCCAATTTATTTACGGACCGGTTATGCTGCGCGTGTTTTCCCCAGTTTTCCGCAGTAAAGTCCATTAAAGAAAAACCTTTATGTCTGGAAATCAATTAAACGGTGGCATTGTAACAGGGTGTGGAAGGTGGGGGTGTCCGTTCCCCCTCTGGTTCCACTTCCAACAATCATTATAATTGCCGCCGCCGCCGCGGTGCCACCGCGTGTTCGTCTCGTGCCTGGTCTGTGTGATGTCTGGTCTGGTGATGAACGCATAATGTGTACCATTTATTGAAGAGGGCTCATGCTTACACCTGGCAAATAATGACGCAGAACATGGGGCCATCGGAGAATCGAACGGAAGGAAGCGGAATGAAAGGATATACGCGTGGCGTGGCGCGCGGTGCCCTCTTTACGCTCTACGCGTCATTATCACCATTCGGTGGCGAACGCGGAGAGAAAAAGGAGGAGAGAAGGAGGAAGTAACGAGATCTCGGTAGCCCCGACATGCCAGGCCACATCTGCGCGCTGATGCCCATCTTTGGCGTCAGCAGCAGCATCATCATCATCAACATCATCATTATCAGCGAGCTAACGAGGTGCGGTGCGCAGCAGTAGCGCTGCTCGGATGCTGCGTTGGAAGAATCACTTCCGGAACCGACGCAGAGAGGGGGTGGGAGGGTTCACCACCCTCACCACCACCATTCTTCCCCTCCCCCCGCTTCTCTTCATCGCTCTACCCCGATTGCTCTATTATTATTCGAGGAAAAACAGACGACATTTGATTGCTTTCATTAGTGGTTGTGGAAGGAGAAGAAGAAGAAGAACAAGAAGAAGAAGGCATCAGCAGATCGAACAGACCGGGGCTTTTTTTTTGGTCTCTTGCCAGGGTTCGAGTCCTTTCCTTGCGCGGAGCATACCTTGACGAGCAGCCAAGAAGGATACGAAACGAAGATTTTCATCGAATCAGTTCGGTTGCTGCCAATGTTGCCAGTCAAGTTCGTGCATCGTTTGCATAAAACTGTCCGTCTTGGTGGCTCTCCGGTTCTAATGAGTACTCTCACTACTCATCGGTTTCATATTGTCCATCCTACCATCGCTATCTATCTATCAGATCATTCATCCCACACCTGCATCTTCAAAACGACGAACGACTGCATTTGAGCGAGAGATTACAAAGGGCGGTGTGTGTGTGTCGACGCTACTGATACCTGATGGGAGTGGAATCCCAGCAATCGATCCAGCGCGTGCAGCGGGCGCGGGATCGCGTAATTTAATTAATGGAACCACAAACATCCGTAATTATCCTCTCCTACCATCCGAGCGGCGGCGGCAACAAGCACACCGCGAACGCGACACGCAAAACCCGCAATTTGTGGCCGACAGGTCCGGGCCACACAGGCCCCGGGGTTACAATGTTTCAATTTGCAGCCACCGGGCTGAGCTGGGCTAGTGAGTGAGATGAGGCAACTATCTCCTTCTCACAGGCCAGCACCAAACCAGCCCGGGTTTGATGATCGGCCCTGATTGGATGTGGACGGGACCGCGGTGCTGCTATTTGGCTAATTTGAGCACGTTTCTCCAGCCGGGAACGAGGGAGTCGGGACGGGAGAGGGCAATAACGCACACGAATTGGGAGCTCTGCTCTGAGCGCGCGGTTTGGTCCCGGGGAAAACTGGGGAAAAATGATGGAGGATGACTGACCGATGGCCACAGACGGCTCATTACGTCGTCGCCAGCATTACCGGTTTCTAGAGAGAGAGAGAGAGAGCATTACAGCATGGTATCTCACCATTATCCGGGCATGGTTCTCACTATTCTCCCTTGCGGCCAGTAACTGCATCGATAATTAGAGGTGATGCGCATCTACTCGTCGGGGGGTTTCGAGTTGGATTGATCAATCATATCACACGATTCGATCGATAAATCACCGAGTTCGAGCATTGGCATTGTTCTCTCTCTCTCCTTCATTACACTGCATTCAATTTCAAGAATATAAAAAGCACAAACAAAGTTACAGTAGATAAAGTCCAGTTTGGAAGTCTTATACCAAACGAAACCGAACTCAACCAAACCCCGTCCTGCCACGTCTTTGAACAGTTCTTTTGGGTCTCTCCCGGCTTCAGCAACCCAAAACCGAACTGCTTTCGCTCGACTCGACCACCTTTCTAAAGCGCCTTCTTATCGCACCGAACGATCCCGGCCGTCCTTCGAATGCCTCTCTCAAGCCTCGAACCGGATTGCGGTGCAACGAACGGATTGGTGAAGGGCCAGGGGCCAAGTCACAACAACAGAATCCCCTCCGTCCGTCCTCATTAAGCCACTGCTGACCCCTCCTGGTGGCTGATTAGTAGTGTTTTTTTTTCTGGGAGTTGCTTCTTCCTCTCCTCGTCGATTCTCTTAATTTGCGCGCCATACGCTTCGGTCCCCGGTTTCCCGGTTCCTCCAGGTGAGGAGGGAAGGGCAGGGTGGGTACCTCCACAACATTGTAGCATCATTAACGGCTGCCCGGGAGGGAATCGAACCACGATGATACGATCCACGATCGAATCTAGAACCGAACGTAAATCGTGCACCAACCGCCGCTTGCGGTTGCGATCGAAAGTGAAGTTGGTGGGAAATATGATTGATCGAGGATTCGGGGGGGATACGCCCCTGCATCCCGGTTGCATCAATTTAAACCATCATTAGCGCGAAAAGTGCACACCATCCTGCCATCAAGGGAACGCTCGATGAAAAACATATTGATTTCCAATCGCCACAAGGCAGCAGGCAATAATATGCAATTTCGCTTCGCCAAAAAGGACGAACAGCGGACGTGCGTGCGTGCATTCAAGCGTCTTTTGCGCGAATTGCAATCACCTAATCGCATGGCTGCTGATTATGGTTACATTGTTTGCCGCGTAATTGGCCTGGTACCTGGTACCTGGTGCGACAACGGAAGCGTAGTGGAGGACACATCAACACAAACGAGCATTGCATTTGCAAGCGCAAAACCCCAAAAAAAAAACAACTGCTTCTCTTCCTCCTTTTCCGTGTGTGTGTGTGTCGAGGTGCGTTAGTGCAATTAGTGTTTGCATTGTTACCACAGCACACACAACACGTTGATTAGCCAACAATTCACTGATGGATTTCTTCGAAAAGGCCGCAGTGCGTAAGAACTGCCTCTTCTCTCGGTGTGTCTCGGGACATCTTGGGCACAGACCGGCAACCCACCAATTTATTTAGCTGGCCCATTGCAAAGATCTTTCAATTACCTAAGAAATGATTGATGAAGTCGCTGGTCGCTTCGTGTAATTGCACTACCAGCCAGCCAGTCAGGCAGCCGCCGACCCTTTTGTGGTCTCATTATGCACAAAAGGACACTTAATTAACCGGAAAACTGTGTGCCGGGCCCGAAATTTGAGCCTTTTTGGGGCCCGGCGTGCTGCACCTTTATTAAGGTCCTGCTGGTCGCAAGCAATGCATCATTAGACATCGAATGCGCTCGATCCGCGGATTGCACCTCGAGATTGCAACAATTGTTTGGCTTTTGTTTGGCTCTGCACGCGTACATTAAATGATAAAGAGAGAAACCGAGAAAAATAGTTTTAAGGTCCCACAACATCATCCCTACTTGAATTGTCCTCTTGGTGGTTTATCGTATTCCATCCTATCACATGACCTTCGATCGAGCGCGTATTAGATATATCGGGAAATCCTTTCGAAAAGAGGATTCCTTCACACAGAAAAAAACCCTCACCACCGAACCAGACGAGCATAAAACTATGATGATTGACGATGAATGGCCCTCCGCAGCACGCGCTTCCTTCTGCCGCTGATGAGAACGTTGCAATCAGCCAAAGTTGCCAATCGTGTTGGTGTGCGTGCGTGTGTGTGCGAGTTCCACTCCGATAACCTGGCTGACCGCGTCCAGAACCGTCCAACCGTCGGCAGTGCCAATGAAATGCCCTACGAACGGACGGATGCGAAAGGACGAAAGGAAAGGAGTCGATCGCCGCTGATGAGCCACCGGCCACGAAGAGAGAGAGAGAGAGAGACGCTGGTGCCGGGGTCGTGGGTCAGCAAAAGAATGTAAAGCTTGATTGAATGTGTTCCGCATTGTGGTGCCCGCCCGTCCGTCCGGTGGCCAAGCAGAATGTGGTGGACGGCGCAAAAAAAGGCGGCGCAAGGGCGGAAGGTGTCACGAGGAAGGGTGTTTGGTGGCTGATGAATCATTTTGCCATTTCCCTATGGTGCGGAGAAGGAAGGGGGCCAGGGCAGGTAGAGCACGATGACGAGGTGCGCGATGGTCGCTCCTAAGGTTCGCCCCTTAGGTTCGTTAGGGCTGTTGGTGGAACGCGTCCTCGGGGTGGTGCGATAGAGGGAGTGAAAGGTGTAGGGAGGGTGGGAAACTCTCACACGTCGATTGACACTTCACCTCACTTCTCTTCACCCCCCCAAGGAACGGTGGACGAGGCGGATGAGGCCAACACGCACGCAGTAACACGACGCCCGACGGGAAACTATCGACCATGGCCACTAGCGCGGTGTCTGGGGCGGGGGAAGGACTGTCACGATACATAGACGGGGTGTGCGTGCTCCGAGAGGGGATCTAATGGAGCGCGTAAGAGGGTGAATGGATTGATAAGTTACTTGCACAACCAAATAAGACTGTTGATGCTTTTCAATGTTCAACTGTTGAAAATTTTTCATTTACAAAGTGTAATTTAAACATAGATTGTAGGTTCAAGCTACAATTTTTATCATTTAGAATAGATAAATTTTGTTTCTTAGCTATAATCTATTAAAAATGCAATATTTCATCCTCCTTTTGTTTCGTTCTTTCGTTTAAACTCGTTTAAAACATAAAGAATTGTTTGAACATTCCATTCCGAATAAATTATATCAAATAGTGATAATCAATTAAGCATTTCATGTGTTTTGTTTAACAAACTTATAGCCTTTAAACTTCCTTGTCATATAAATCGATAGAAGACGGCGAGCTACTTAGAGTCTTCGCAACTTATCAATCCACACAAGGATCAAGGATCAGACATTCCCTCGCAGGGCCGGCATACCACACCCTGACACCCAGCCCAGAGGCACTTTCTCGCTTCCTCGTCTTCGCCACGAGTTGTATAGCCGCCATGTGCCGCGCGCACACACACACATCCCGAGCAACACGTCGTATCGAAAAGCCGAGACGAGCCGGACCAGACCAAACCAGACCAGACCCTGTGCCAAGGCCAGTGCCAGAACAACAGGCAAAAGGTTGCAGCCCCCGGAGTTTCTAATTGACATTTTCTTAATTAAATTAGCAGTATTATGATTCAATTACTTGGCCGTACAGGCCGCAGAGACACACACACAGTACTGCTGAAGCTAGAGTAGAACAGACGACAGCTCAGCTCAGCGCGACTGCTGGATGGGTATTTGGAGGATTAGCAGTGTGCGTGTCTGTGTGAGGGGGGGAGGGTTCTGTGGTGTGCACAGGCATCATGCAAAACATAGAACTCCCCCCCTCGGCTGAAAGACACTCCCAAGGGCTAGGTGAAGATGCCTTTCTTCGTGCCGATGACGCGTCAACCTTGATCGATCATAATGGAACCCGCGCCCGTACTGTTCGTCTACTACTCGGCACTTCGACGCTTCGATGGCTCAGCAAAGGGGATCAGAATGCCTCTCTTCCACCTTCTGTTGCCCCTGACGTCCAGGGGATGACCACGTTTCATCGAGCATAAAACTTCATAAACCTCCCCCGGTCCTGGCCTTCCAACAGCCGTCACGTGTCAGTACCCAGATGTGGCAGACTCGTTCTTGGCCTGCAGTCTGGGTCTTGCTGCTGCTACTTTGACAGGCCAGCGCCAGTGACGCACCCTTTTCTTCTCATGTGGCTAAGGGGTGGAGCGATGTTGGCCAACGCCAATCGTGGTGACGTGAGCTGGTGAGCACGGGACCATGCGGCCTCACCAGACGACCAGGGGCCAGCAGCAGCAGCAGCAGGAGGAGGTGGTGTAGCACAATTTCCGTAATTAGCTTGATGCAGTAATAAACTCAATCGACCCCGGCGGACGAGGCCACAAAAGGGATCTCTACTTTTTTGGGGGGAGAGAGGTTGCGAACTTCGTTTTGCTGTATGTGTGACTGACTGACTGTGTGCTATGCTTCCGCTTTCATGACGAAAGAGGAGCTTGGAATGGGGTTTAATGATTTTTTTTGCGTTTTAGCTCCACCGAACACGGGAACAAACAAAATCTGCTTCCGTTCTTA
>NC_064874.1:74473556-74491056 GCF_943734745.1 Anopheles darlingi | reverse complement strand
GAAACTATGGGACTTATGCACTTGTTTTTTGGGTTTTAATTTTTAAACACATTTGTATTGGAAGCTACAAATTTTGGAGGATAATTGAGACAGCTTCCGAATGCAAAATGATAGTTTTTGTGTCCGATGATGAATGAAACGCAATAAATGCAATTTTTGGTATTTACAAATTACCAGCGTGTAGTCCATTCGTCCTCCACTCCAATTATTTCTTTCGAATAGCAATGGCACCTCATACTGCACATAATCGTGTTGATCTTGCCATATGTAATGTATAAATTTACCCTCACGGATTTTTGTTTTTTTGGTGCCGAAACCGATGCATGCGTTTTCAGACCGATACCGATGCATAAGGTTGTTTTGAAATTCCTTTACGTTTTTCTACCATATTTCGATGATAGCTTCCAATCCTTAACAATGCCAATTTTATACTTTTTTGAGATTGCTGGCAAAAAGTTATATGCATCAGCTTTTGGTTAGATAATTTTACTGAAGAATAATCAGCTTGTCAGAAATAAACACCTTTTATGGGATGAGTACTGATACTTATTACTGATACTTAGTACTGATACTAGACTTAGTGATACGTATACGATACTGATACGTATGAACGACAACTAATACGAACTGCTTTATTTCCGCAATCATCTTTTTTAATGAGTATAGAGACGCTTTCGATGCTTATTTTCATTTGTTTGATATCGTTTGCTATAAAACGTTGCTTTAATTCAAATGTAACATGCGCCATTACTAAACAGACAGCTTATCGCTCTTAACGCAAAAGAACGACATTCTATTTAAGGCACCATCTAACCAATCGAATCGATCCTGATCTTCAATCATCCATAGCACAGAAATACATCATTAAGGAATAATTCGTCGCGATGACATAACGCAACCTAAATAGAGCGCCTTTTGCTGACGCGCACAGTCCAAGCGACAGAACGGGAATAGCAGCACCAACGTTGACAAGCGTTCTGATAAGCCGAAATGCTATGCTAATCTGTGCTAATTTCCCCTTCAAAAGCCAAGCAAGACGCAACCCTTCACAGAGGGGACGGACACAAAGGGGACAAACCATTCTTCGCCCCCCCCTCCCAACAAGATAACACAGCATAACAGCGAACTGTGGCCCAATGTTGACTCGCCATGGCTTATCGCACTTCGCATTTGCTGGCGGCAGCTGTCCCACCCCGAGGGCGGTACACTCACAACCTCCCTTCGTCACTAGCACTAGCCGTACAGCATAAACTGCAGAGAAGTGCATTCTCGTGATGCCTGCAAGCGCGCACACACACCCTATTCCGGTGGCCAGTGGCCGTTTATCGCGCGTTTTGCCTGCCTGCCTGCCGACCAGCTGCTTTCTTATCGCCAATCGGCTCCAAAGGGGTGGCGGACCCCAACCCTTACGCTCACAGTCAGAGGAGGACTTTTATCGCGGTTGGCGGCTCTTCACGTGGCTCGGAAGCAGGACCACGGGTGGAAAGATTGCAGCCCTGACGACGAACCTCCGCACCTCGGACGCGCCTGCATAAAACTGCAATTGCAACAGCCTTCGGCCTGGCCTTATCTGTCTGCCGCTATCTACTCTGGTCTGCCTACTGTGGCTGTGATCATCACTAGAATGTCCCCGGGAAGGGGGCCAGTCCAGGGGTTCAAACAACAAATTGATAGTTTCACTTTGCATCGCGGTTGGTACACTGAGAGATGCGGCACTAGGCACAGTGAAGTCACATCATCTATTTAGAGCCTTTGCTCCCCTACTTTTAGCTGTTTTTGTTTCATTGTTTAAGTGGAGCTCTTTTGGGATATTTTTCTACATTTTTATTGCTTTTCTGCTCTCTTCACTAGCGGCCGGCCGGCCGGCCGGGAAGGTCTTTGTTTTTAATGTCGTTTTGTGTCGCCGGCAGCCAAGAGGTGCTCCATGCTGGGACTCCCGTTGCCATTAACTGGCTCTTCACCTGGCCGCGCACTATGCAAGCGGGACCCCTATTATTGTTGAGCGCGCTTATCTTGATTCTCATTAAAATCATATAAATATTTTCATCACCACTTCCCGGGGCCACTACTTCTCACGGGCGTCTTCTAGCCTTCCCTTCTTAACCGGCTACCTATATTCTACGTTTCGTTGCGCGAGATTGTCGATCAAAGGGAAAATCTTTCGTATCGTTAGCGATCCGGTAGGAACGATCCTTAACTTTCCTAGACCGATTTCACTTGCACAATGATACTTACACGAAACAACGAGCCTTCGGGGGAGGTGGCTAGAGTGCACTCGGAATCGAATTCTGCTCTGGTCGTTGGCTGTCTGAAGATGCTTAGTTTACGATTCACTTTACAACGAATAACCGAACTAATTTATCGATCGAACTTTTGCGCCAATTTTTTGAGATTCGTTTAAATGCCTTTTGGCCTAGGTTTGATAACGCACAACATGCACACGGTTCAAACACTGTTGCATTCGCCTTTTCCACTGTGCACTTCTATGCTTCTTTTTAAAACATTCCTATTCTGGTTTCACGTATTTCACCCTTTCCTTTTCTTGGTTATCGCGTTCGTCACAACACTTGTCACTACTCTGGGATCGAATTAACGCAAACACTTTTTCACATTATCTGCTACGCAGCTAAACACTCTCCGTAGAAACTCTAGCCGGCCTCGTGACACTCCCAGCTGCAACTCTTTGCTTAATAAGTTGAACGGTTGTGGTTGGTTTCTCGTTTTCGAACTTCTGAGGCAGCGTACTCCCGATTTCCTGGAAGAGATAAGAAACACAGAGAGACACATTAGAAACGACGAAAATGAAGAGACAATTAGAAGATGGAGCATTGTTTGAACGCGCTTTTACCGATGCGACAGGTCGAGGCATCGTGCCTGGAAAGCAGCATAGAAGGAAAGGGATCAGAAATAAAGAAGAAGGAGACGTGACAAGATGCATGGTGCCGACGACGACGAAGGCATTGATCATGATGATGATGACAATGATGGTGATGAGGGATACGGGCGAAGGAATAAAATAAAAAAAATGAAAATAAAACATAAAAATCCCATCCAGTATTTAGATAAGATCGAGGGTCACAATGGTGGCCCCGAACCTATCGACCGAGAACTCGAGCTGCTTCTGCATCGAGTTCATTTAAGGTTTATTTGATCCTAGTTGAGTTAACAAAAGCAAAGCTTAGAGAACATAAATAATATTCCACGTTAAAAAAAAATCACTCGAATTCCGAAAAAAAATCCTTTTAATTGTCGAACGGTAAATCACCTTCCTGACTGGCTGTGTTGTTGTCGAAAAGCGAATCCACGAGCGGAAAAGTCTCGTCAGATCCGGTGTTGCTTTCCGGCGCAGCGCTCGAGAGGCTGCGTCCGAATGCGCCCGATGTCGTGAGGATACTGCTGGCAGCCGCCATTGCTCCGGCTGGTGCCATTGCCATGTGCTGCCAGCATTAGACCTTGCATCCCCCGCGCGCGCGAACCACCGGAAGCCGTGGGGGCGGACGATGCGAGCCATCACGCCTGCCGAAGACGAGAATATGCTTCTCGCCGAGAGAAACACTGCGTGAGATGATTTTCTCAGCAAGGTTTTCTCACTTTGCGCGCGCGTTTCTCACCGACCGCCATCCAGCGCACCAATACAACGATGCTGAGTAAAAAAAAGAAGAAGAAGAGGGCGAAGAAATTCCGAGTCAGGAAAACGAAGCAGCCGGAATTCCGCAATAAATTTCGCCGCCAGATCTCGACTCCCGAACTCGGGCCGCTAAACGCAAGACGTACGGTCTGTGTGTGTGTTCTTGCGCCGAGAACCAGGTGGTCCAATTAAAGGACGAAAAGGGGCTGAAGTTCGAGGGTGAGCGCACCGGGTTATGATGAGCGTTGATGGCATAGAAATTGAATCCATGTCGTTTTTGATTAAGGATTCCGCATTCAACAGCTGGTATGACTTATGGAAAACCATGAAACGGATACGTCTGCACGTAATTTTGTATAGTAAAGCGCATATGTAAATTTCGTAATTTACAACTGTGTCCAAAAACTAAAGCGATATTAGATTTATTTTGAAAATTCTTTAAGTTTCCCTCCAAATCAATTTATCGCCTTTGAAGGAATCTCGCCCGGACACAATGCACTTATGCCAACGGATTTTTCAATATTACGAAACACACGCTTTAGGGTATGGGTATGGACATGACAAAAAGCGAAAAATTCACAAAATAATACGTATCTCAAACACTAATGCCTTTTTTGGGCGTAAAACTTGTCATGGTTGTTATTAACAGCGCCGACATCCTACTAAAAGTAAACAATTAAAGATATTTCTTTACGCGGGCATTACGTTTTGGACACAGTAGTACTTATTCTAAGCAGAACTTCTTCATTGCTTCATACTTTAGAAATTTTCTAGGCACCTTTTAAAAAGCACTATCCTGACTTAAAAAATGATCGTCGACGTTTCTTTTGTTTCTCGCAAAGCTGAACCACAAACACAAAAAGTTCAAAACCAAATAAACCAATTACTAGACCATTGTTACACGGCCCACCTTCGCAAGTAAGAATTCACTCGTTACACGCAATCGTTTGGCGAATATGGTTCTCCTCACTCGTTCAATTAATTAGAAGAAAAGCCGACACATTCGCCTGCAAGCTGATCCTTTGGAAAGCGACACCGCCGCGTGGTGCCGACGGTACATCCATCATTTAACCATTTAATCAGCTCGATTGATGATGTGCGACGGGAGAGAAATTATAGGAAATGGACGCAAAGACGCAGCCAATTAGTGAATGGTTTTCCAACTCGCTCGCATCGCATCGTCTTGTGTGCCCCCGAAGGCCACCCCGTGGGACTACTTTCCACAGCCCATTTTTCCGGAAGGCTTTCTGGCTGGCAAACATTACATGCGGCACACACACGTCATATCGCATCATTAACGCCGCCTGTGCATCTCCTGTGGGTGAGTCATTTTCCGCTCGTTCGTTTGCTGTACCCCATTTCCACCGATGCTTTTCCTTTATCACAAACGGTGTTTGCGCTTCATTTCTCTTCATGATAAGAAGGCATTAGCCTTTCATCGTAAGCAATTAGTTCGAGTGCAAGATCGAATCGGGTCATCGTGAGCAGTCGACTAATTAATATCATTTTTGCGGTTGTTTTCCTTCTAATCATTGCATCTTTTATCATTATGCCGATAAGAACGTGCGATAGAAGACGTGTAATGTACGGAAATTATCACTTTTTCATGCTGCTGTTACCACAGATCATCCGAAAGAAACATTACGAACGACAAATCATTCTCCGGCGGTATTCGAGGCATTAATCTATGGCCAAAGCATGCCAAAAGTCTCGATGACACGAACCAAAGTACGAAAGAAACAAACGGATAACCGCGTTGTCTCTAGACAACATCGTTCATTGGAACTGGCAGACAGAGATCGCGGAAAATCCCATTTTCTCTTGGTCATACGACCGTGCGCCGGCTAGCAAAAAGCACTGGTAGAAGCAGCAGCAGCAGCATGTCGAACGCAAAACATCGAGCGCAAACCAGTGGCAAGCTGGTCGCATCACCCATCCTCAACAGTAGCAGCATCACCAGCAGTAATGAGCGAGGATTTTAATTAAATTAATTAAAGCATTTTGGTTTTTTCACTTCTTTCCTCCCGGCAGTCACCCTCCTCGCTAGACAGAAGCGATGTTTTCGCTCCCGTTCCCTCTCGCTTTCGATGCCCATTGCTGCCGTCTCGCTTCTTCGTTCCCACACCGAGCGCAGCTTCCCGGCGAGACACCACCAACCCCACACTCCACCGCATCCTCGCTTTCCAGGCGACATTCGAGCGCGCGAAAGGATAAAACCATCCAAGGAACAAGGAAACGAAAGGGGTTTCGTGGACAAAGGGCAGGGTGGCAAGGAAGATGAATAAAAAAAATTACCTTTTATTCGTCAGATCACTCTTTCTCTTTCACTCTTTCATGCACTTTGGGACGCTCTTTCTCTTTCTTTCAATTTTCACTCACGACCGATCTCTCTCGCTCTCTGCTTTTTCAACGCTCTCTCTCTCTCTTTTCTCAAACTCACTCAAGTCGCTCACTTCATTCGCATCCGTGAGTGCTCAACGCTCTCTCTCTCTTTCTCGCTCATCTCACGACGCTCGGCGCGCGAAAGGAAGAAGATTTTGGCGATTTGCTTTGATTGCTTGGACCGCCCGGCTCACCCCGTTCCCCTTACTTCTTTCTTCACCACGGATACAGCATCAACCAGCAGCACTCCGTCACCGTGCTGGGTCGTGGGAATCTTTTTTCTTTTCTTATTTCCGTCGGCAAAACTTTTGCGTCGCACACGACGCGCTCGAACGAACTCGATTTCACTTTGGCGGCCAGCCGGCTACCAGACCCTTTTTATGTGACCTTTTAAACACTCCGCTACACTATGCGCGATTTCCACAAGCACAACAGCACCACAATTGAGCAGCATCAACGGGCACACCGGTACCGTCGAAATGATGGTCGAAATTCGGATGCTCGAGAAGACAAAGGATTTTGTTTCAAGCACGGTACGGCACGGCACAAACCGATCAACCCGTCACGCACGTCACGAAATCACACGCGGATACCGAGACCGGGTTTCAAGCCAAGCGGAGAACCGACGTGCTACAAACAACAGCACCAACTATGTCTTTTCGGACTTTGCCGGAGCGCGGAGCGACGTGACCTCCGTCTTCAACCGTCTTTTTCAAACTCTCTTTCACTTTTTCACGAACCGATCCGATTCCGCGGACCGATCCGAACCGAAAACCCGCGAACCGATCCGACGGCCTCCGAGCCCCGTGGTGAATCCCTTGGTGAGCGGTGAGAGCCATTTTTCTCACATTTATTTACACTCTCTCTCTCTCTCACTCACGCGAGCCGTTGCTAGGGGCGACCGTTGTGAAGGGAAAAGAGTGCCAGCAAAACAAAAGAAAAGTGCTTGCGGGGGTCTGCCGCGATCGGTTCCATTTGTCAACCGGCCTTCCTTTCCTCTCCTCTTCCGGTTTCTTAACTCGATCGATTGATTTGATAGCTTAATGTTCACGCAATTGATGCTCCACGTGGAAAGAGGCTAACTCTCAACATTAATAAAACATTCGTCAGGACTTCCAGGACGAATGTGCCAGTGGAAAGCGCGACTGGAAGGCGATTAGAGTGTTCCCATCATCACAAAATAACATTCTGAAAGGATTTTCCATCCCCTTTCCGTGGTGTGCTTGTTGTCTGCTACGACTGCTGCCTTTACACCGATGCTGCGCGGAGCGAGCGCGACGATGAATCCACGGACGATTGACCCACCATCAGGGGTGGGTGTGTAGTGCAAACGCGGTAATTGCAAGACGTAGACGAAGGATTCGAATCCACCCAGAGGTGCACAGACTGCACGGTTTGGTCTGTAATTCATTTATTCCAAAAGATATTCGGTTGATGAAATGGAGAACATCCCTTCAACAGCTGGTCGAGTGAGTGTCTCGACCGATGCGCTGATGTTGGCGAAAAAAGCGTGAAATAAGAAGATCACCGGGAGGATGTTTATGTCTGGGTCTGCGTTTTGCTCCGTGGCTCGACTGATTCGTTCTTCAAGCGCAACGCGACGCTGAGCATAGACGAAGGCATAAAATGGTATTCAATTTTCAACTTCTGGCCACATGTGTGTAACGAATCGTGGTTATGCTACACGCTGGTGTAGGAATATGTGTGCTAATGCTTATGCTGTATTTTTGTTAAAAGGATTTTTTATAATGCCGTTTCTTTTTCTAATCAGCGTAAAAGAAGGAAACCTTTCATATTGCTTAACCAGAAAATAGGAAAAATGAATTCGCTACACTATACGAACGTGGAGAATCGCCTCATGGGAGAGAAACAAAAAAACACAATTTCCAACACGTCCACAAGAAAACGACCGGATGTAAACAGTCCGGAACTGCAGCGCTGGCCGCCACCATCAGCAGCAGTCATTGAGTCAGTGCCGTTCCTTGCATCCTCATTTTCGCTCTCGTAAGAACGGTCATTGATGGGCTAGAGGTGCCCATTCACCAAACATGGCCATTCCAGGACGTTCGGTTTCGCGCACCTGCGGCGAAGGCGAATGATTGGCGCGATCCTTACCACGGAATGCGAGAAATCAGCTTCCTTTCATCGAATCCGAAGGTGAATCCTTACGATTTTTTGTTTGTTTTTTCAACTGCTAATCTATGATTTACTCTATAAAGCGACCAGTAAAGAGGTATTAACGATCGTTGAAATTGTTAGCAAAATAGCATAGAAATACTTCGTTCAGTTTAGAATAAAATTTTCTTCTCTAAATATTTTGTACTTGAAAGCATTTTGCTTTGCGCAACTTATGTTTTGCAAATTTTGTTTTACAATTTTGATAGACATTTCAAGCAAACACTATATTAATTATCGCTTTCGTCGTTAAGGTAACGCTAATTATGCTAAAATTTTCCGCTAAATTATTGACCATCAAAATACTGCGAAATCACTGTAGCTGGCCATTATTTCCCCCAATCGATTACTCCACTAGCGCGAGCGCCGCGTGTAATGAAGCAGCCAGCACTTTGGGCAAGAGGCGAGAGAGAGAGGGGGCAAGAAGTTCGGCATTGCAGGACACGCATCGCGCGAACCATAATCGCTCACAAAGTGCCTCGAGCTCGAGCGACGGTTTTTGGCTGGACGGAACTTTCGCTAACGAACGAACGAGAAGCTTGCCGCCAGCCAGCGAGCCAGCCAGCACCAGAGTATACTTCCCTCCGCCCTTTCCAATCCATTTCATGGCCACACCACACCTCCTCTCTCTCCCCACAAACACACACACACAGCATCCCATTTCAATCAACAACATCCCATTAGCCGCGCGCTGGCAATTGGCAGCAGGCAGGCAGGCAGGCAGTGCAGCTACAACCGGGGGGCTCAATGCTGTTGGGCGATTCGGTTGAACAGTCGTCAGTGCGAGGAAAAGCGAGAGCCACCGATGATGGTGGGTGGGTGGGTGTATGGCAGGGTGCCTGGCAACAGCAGCAGCAGCAGCAGCTCCTGCTCGAGGCTGCCACCCTAGAAGGAATGCCATTAATTAGAAAATTTTAATTCAACCCTTCAATTTTTAATAAGCTTCTTGTTAAAATGACATAAATTTTTAATTAAAATTTAATTATCATTATTGTGTGGCTGCTGTTGGGGTGGGGGTGGGGGGGCTGGGAGGTGGGTGGTGGGTGGGGCGCCAGTAAATGATGTTGGGGCAGACAGTGGGCGCTGAAACACGAGCCTGAGAGTGCTCTCTGTATACCAAAGACAGAGAAAGAGAGGGAGAGAGAGCAAACGAGAAAAAGAGTGCGCTGCTAGCCAGCATTTGTAGCGAAGGACAACAGGATACCAGGACATGATGATTGTTCAGAACCCATCCGGGAAGACGCTACAAAGTGCTCGAATCGTTTGCGTTTCCTAGCAACAAAATGTAATGTACTTTCTTGGAGTCGCAAGAAGAGACGCCACGTGCTCGCTGGTTGCTTGTTCTTGACCTTTTTGGCCGAGTTTTAAGGTTTACACATTTTTACACACATTACTTAGCGAGTAAATATTGAAAAAGCATAAAGCACTGCTGCACCAGTTGCAACAATTGCATGGGATCGATTAGGATAACACAAACAACCATACAAACGACATGCGAAACAATGAAAAGAACGCGAAAGAAACGCGTCTCGAGCTTATCGAGCACCACAATGAACCACAAATTGCACGCTTGCGATTGAGCGAGCGGCCACGAGACGACGGACTCGGCGACATTTGGCGACACTCACGGATACCAAGCGATGACGATAATGACGGTGATGATGATGATGATGGCAAGCAGCGAGATGCGCGATAGCACGCTGCGACGTCCGCGGTAGCCAATTTTCTCCAAGAAAACCACCACCCCCTTTCCGGGACGAGGACTCTTGTTCTTCTTCCGTCGCGTCGTGCCTTCTCTGGGGGGTTGGAAACTCCTAATTGAATTGTGGTGGCAGAGAGAGGGAGAGAAAGGGAGGACAGGGGGAGGGCAGGAGGCGCCACAGACCCGCGGTAACCGACCTGGCGGTAGTATCCTGGTATGCTCGGGGAGTCGCTCAAGTTCCATTTTAGAATTCGTAAGAAAGAACAAGGTGACACCGGTGACGGAAGAGGAGGAGAAGGAGGAAGGGATTCGTGTTGGCAAAAGGGGTTTTGCAAGAGGGTGGCAAGTGGCAAGTGGGGGTGGTGGATGGGAGGAAATGTTAATTAGAAAATAAGTAAACAAAGCGAGCAAGCGAAACCATTCGCGAACGGAGTCTGAGAAGGAGTCTGAGGAGAGCAGCGCGACTGTCTCGTTCTGTGTGTCGCCCTCTCTCTCTATCTCTCTCTCTCGACGTTGGTGGTATGGAAGGGGATGATGATGCTCTGGTGTCGAACAATAAGACATTTGATTCACGAGCTGCTGCGTGAGCGACAAGAACTCTTCGAGCGGCACGAAAACGCCGTTGATTGATGGAGCGGACAAGACGAGACGACGAGACGACGAGACTTGTTCTACGCCGGCAGATGGACGGGGACGAAGGGACGACAGTCGAGGCAATCGAGGTTTGTCATTGGCCGGTCGGTCGCTCGGTCTGTCGTTCGGTCGATCCCAAAAACCGAATTAGTGAGGAACAATTGAATCTTAATTGAAATGAGTTCGGGTTGAACGAATCCGATAAATGCCGGAAGATTGCCTTCTTCAAGCGAAACGTTTTAATCAACCACCGACCACCACCGACCACCCCCGGGATCGTCATCATCCTCATCGAGCTCATTCGAGTCATGTTAAGGAGACATTCGTTCCGATAGCACCGAAAGGTACCGCTAGAAACGAACGGAAAGGTCTCCATTTATCATATTGTCCACGAGAGGGCGATGACCTTCTCCACGCACCATTTTAGGGAGGGGGGGTTGGGAAAGCCTGGAGTGCGGGCGAAATTGCGTTGCGTTTGCGACAATGAAAGAAAAAACAAAACAGGAAGAGAAAGAAAATCCATCTGCCGGCTGATCGATTGGAGGAGGTCTCGAACCGATCGATCGATGCTGATGTGGTGGAAAATTAATCTTCACTTTTCAGTGATAGGGTGAGGACAACGAATCGAGGGAGAAATGTGCGTTCGACAGGACAGACGGGCAACCTAAATCGGGAAAACCGGGAAAACCGTTTCTAAAGTTTGAGCGGATGGCAAGATATGGATTTTAGACCAAATCCAGTTATCTGCATTTCCGGTGAGACATATCTGCTGATGTACAGGGAGATTCCAATCAAAGTGCCCTCACTTAGCCAAGAGAGGAGTCCCCTGAGTGTGTTTTTTTTTTGTCTATCAAAAAGACATCTTATTGCGGCAACGCAACGCACATGTCTTTGTCCTTGAGACGCAACGAGACACCGGAAATGAAATTTAAATTTGTTTTCCAAAGTTTTCCCTCTACCTTCTACTCTCCTCTATCTGCACCACAACCCTCCGATAGAAACCACTTTAAGGCCAATTGGGTTAACCGGGCGCCGGGTTTTCGGCGGGCAAGCCATCTGCTCGCTTAATTGATATTATTAGCCTTAAGTGCAGCCCGTGCCAAGCGGGGGGAAAACCCGGGTTTCCGGTGATGGGGATGGGGGTTGTATCCTTTTTTAATTCCCTCCCGCTTCATCCCCAAATTTTGGCCTCGAGCTCCAACGCGAAGGAAGCTGCTTCGTCTTCGCCAAAAAACCATCATCTGCAATGTTGCAAAGGCACTGGAGCGGTAGGGAGGGACGGTAGAGTGGTGCCGTTACCCGTTTTAATTCACTGTACGGCGGTGAAGTAAGCAATTTGAGACGATCCTTCCTTGGGAGTCTGGTGGGGGGAAGTGAGGAAGAATTAACCGGAAAAATTCGCGCAACTTTTTCCTCGCTTAATCCATTTAAGCCTCTTCTCGCCACCACCAGCGGAGGGGCCCAGAGTATTGTGGATGGTGCGACTCCTTCTTCCTTATATCCTTGTATCGTGTGTCCTTATTCTGGTGTTTTTTTGTTGTTATCTTACGTTCCATTTCTCGAAACGGCCAACATCTTTTACATCTTTCGGCCACCGGCAGCAGAAGCGACGGAAAATGAGGATTAAAATCCACCGTCGCACCAGAGCTGTTCCTGCTGTTGCGGAAGCAGAGTATGATGCGTGGTTGATGCGCGGACACTGGAGATGAGATCTGCACCACTGCACTGCTACTGGCGTCACCGTTCGCCCCCAGGATTAAGCGGATTCGCTCTCGCTGCGGCGTAAAGTGGTCATAATTTTCAAGTCAAGAAGTCAGCCCACAGCACACCAGCTTCTCGGAACCACTGGGAGTTAATTAGTCCTCCCGAGGACGGGGTAAGGATGCAACCTTGGGTTTTGGGTTGGTTTTGTTCTATTCTTCGCCAACTCGGAGCGCCACTGAGCTAACGAGCTGTTCTATGAATCCTACAAATACCTGTTCGAAATCTGAACTACCTCTCCCCTTCCGATCGCACTAATTGCTGATTGATCCTTTGGATTCATTAGAAGCGTTTTCATAAGGCCTGGCACTCGACATCGCTTCCAAAACGGTCTCGAGCCGATCATCCGCATCAAGAGGGTGGTGCGTCCTTCGCTCACGAACGCAGCAACCCCCTTTTTTCGTGGAATTCACTTGCAAAACACATCGAAGCAACCCACCGACGTTCGCATACAAGCTTCTCAACTTCATTATCCCCGAAACGTGCGCCTGCTTTGACGGTCGCCACTTGTGCTCGAAGGAAGGAGCAACAGCAACAGCAGTAGCGCCAGCATCGAGCGACCATCACCGTGAAGCGGATCTTTTTTTCTTTTTCTCTTTTTTTTGAAAAACTTAATTAATTTAAATTAAAATATGGAATCCTTTCCCCCCTTGGCAGGCTCGCTCCGATGTCGGTCCGGGACATCACCTCGTTCTTCATTCTTTTCTTCTTCAGCGCTTTTGCTGCTGCTGCTGCTGCTTATCGTGCTCGATGCTCGTGTTGTTCTTGTTTCATGTTTCACTGCGGAGGAAATTTACTTCGCATTTTCCTCCGACAGATTCGTCACCACAGCCACACCCTCTCCCATCGCACTCCTTGTGACGCGAATTTCCTTTTGTTTTTCGCTTTAATTATTGTCGTAATCTTACTACACACACACACACATACGCGCGCACACGTACAGGCACACGTACGGCCCTGTGTAATGGTTGCTTGCCAAGTTTCATCGAGAACCTTGTCTTAGCCAAGATTGAAGCTAATCTTCTCCGCATACACACACACACACACATATAGAGGACGAGGAGATGCTGGCTTTACTTTTCATCAGATTTCCCGCTTTTCCCCAGCCCACCTTCAAGACTCCTTGCTCCTTGGTGCTACCCCTTTCGCCGTCTGCCCGGTATGCTAACCTAATTGGCCCAGGGGGGGTGGGAGAGAGCGAGAAGGAAAGACAATGGTGGGCACCCTTCTCTTCCTCCTCGTTCGTTCGTTCGTTCGTTCGTTACGCGAAGTTTCGCTTCTGCCCGCGGGGAAATTAAATCTCGTGTTTCCCTCACCACCACCTCACCTGCACCCCCTCTTCCTCGCCCGTCCAAGGAAGCGCTGCGAAGGAAAATCGTCTTGACGCTGGTCTGGCCGCTGGTGTACGGCAAAGTGTTGTCAAGGGAACGCTGTAATTGCATGCATCAATCGAAGTAAGCAACAAGATGTGTGGGTGCGTGGGTGTATGGGGGTGGGTTCTAGGCTTTAAGGCATCTCCTTCCACACATCTTCCTCCAATTTGACGCCACACATCCTCCACCAAGGATCTCAAGGCGTGGAGACGTCGCGTCTCGTTTTTTTTTTTGGTGTTTTTCCTTCAAATAGGTTTTCCTCAAATTAAACAGCGTGCGTGCGTGCGTACGCCCGGCCCGTCCCGCCTTTGATGTTTACGGGCCATCGTTTGAAGTGGAGCTGGTTGACGTTGGTTGCCGTTGCGATGCCATCATGGGGATGGTCACCTTACGCCCTAGCGTTAAATTGATTACAACGCCAAAGGGAGGAAAATCGTTAATTACAGCCGCCGGCTGTTGGTGCGGGGTTGGTTTGTGCGAAAAGGGAACCGATTGGCCGTCGCCGGTTTGGGGTTTCTTCGTTTAATTAAAGCTGGTACGAGGAGTGTTTTGTGTTCGAGGATACGCTAACGGAGTGAAAGATGAGGCTCAAGGGTTTGTTTTTTAATTAGACGATCGGTGATCGAACGATTGCTTCGTGTTCAAAAATAGATCAAATCCATCGAGCAAATACAATTGAAGAAAACTATGCCGCCAATTGTCTTTGCAGCTCGAGATTATGCCACTTTCTTATTTATCTGATCGCTCAGAATCAGGTCAGTAGAAGGCAAAATGAGTTCATCATTATTTGTTTAAAGTTAAAACTGTTAGTCGCATGTTGAGAACGTAACGAGCAGAATGTCATGCAAAAGTGCCAATTAAGCTCAAAACGGAGACATTCTCGAGGGGAATTGTTTATATTAATGACGGAAGCACTTAGCATCGCTCTTGCCGCTCGTCATCGCTCCCTTCAGTGGAATTCAGAGCGATTACGCATACATTCGGGCTTCATATTTCGCGATCTAGAGCGGATGTTTACATTAGAAGAATTTTGAGAGCAGAGATGAGAAGAGAAAGAGCCTTCAGTCTGAAGTAAGATGCATTCTAGAGGTTCCGTAATGAATATCTTAAAAATGACTCATTCTGGAAGTGGATAAATGCAACTATTTTCTCTTATATGAACAATGTTTTGCATAAAAAGATGACTCTTAAAAATATGAGAATATATCGAATATTTTCTAGCTTAAATGCTGTTGGGGCAATATAAGTCCGCATTTTATAATGCTTATACAAACACTGTTAACCAAAAATCATTTCGAAAAAAATCGAAGTAGGTTGGATAACAAATCTACTTCGTCAAATAATAGAGATATGATCAAATGGACAAATCTTTTGTTTATTCTTTACGAAATCGCCGTTTTCTACTTACGGTTGATCAGAAGAGTGTTCCAATCGCTGGAAATTCTGCAAAGAGAAGAGCAAATAACAGAACATTGCAATTGTAGAAATAATTTCCCATCTCCTTTGCAATACATTTAATAAATTTTCTTTTTGTAGCATTTCCCTAAACACGTGATACAAAAACAAAACGGAAGTTCGAGCTACTGTTCCAACACCGAAAAGGACACGGTACTGATGAGGCACGGCACAAGACACGCTGGGGGACGAAAAGCGCCCAAGAATTTGCGCACATACTCCGTTTGTGTCTGGCACGCAGCAGCAGCAGCACCACCGCAGGTAACCAGCACGGTGCCAGGCATGGCGTGGAGAGTAATACGGTTGCGACTTGGGGTGGTGAGGGTTGTGTAGCACAACATTGGCAACATTGCACCTCCCACCCCTCCCTCCCCTCCTCCCATGTTCCTCGTTGCTATCTCTCACGCCCGCGCACATGTAAATTGCATGGCATTTATTTATTAATTAAAAATCCAACTCTTCCAATTAAAATCTCGGCCGAGCTCGCACTCGTGTGTGTGTGCGTGTGTGTGTGTGTGCACGTGTGTGTCTGCCAAGTTTTTGCGTATACCGGAGAGGCCGCCCGGCCCGGCTTGAGGCGTGCTCCTCACATCGTCGTCTGCTCATTTTATTTTCAACCATTTTTTTCTCCTCTGTTGGGGTTTCGTTAGTGGTTCTGCTGCTGCTGCTGCTGCTGCTGCTGTCGCCGTTGTTGTTGTGTTGTAGCGCCGCTGATTCGGTGCGACATGTGCGTTTTGGGGGTCTTTGGTTTGTGTTCCATTTTCGCGCTCCATGTTTCTCGGAGTGTACCGGCAGCATAATCGTTTTATATGCCCACGAAGGATTTGTTTTTTTTTCGCTCTCCTTCGGTTGTTCTGTCCCCACTGTTGTCTCTCACATACACTGTCGCGTCCCAATGTCTTTCGAGGGGACTAGCGAAGTGTACTCGATGATCTTGCATGCAGCTTCCAGTGGCAGCCAGAGCGCACAGAGGCAAAATCGAGCCATATTCTTGAGCGAAGAACGACACACACACACACACCGCGTGCTCACAAGTGGCGTCCTCCACCTCGAGGCCCGTGCACACTCTGGCACACCAGAAGCAGCAGCAACAGCAGCAGCAATGTTCATTAATTTTTCAAGTCCTAATTAACTGCTGCTTTTGCAGCGCGCACACCAGCGCCTCTCCGTCGGTCGGAGCACCTTTCCCGGCCGGTGCGCTTTATCTTCTCGCGGATGCAGGTGGTTCGGTGAGGCAGAATGCTGGCGCTTGCGGCTCTGGTACCCTGGTAGTGGCTTCTCTTTCGCGCGCGCCCCGCAAAGAGCATCGAACGCGAGTCACGCGATCACGATCGCAGTGTTGGTGGTGGTTGCTAACCGGTGGCGATAGAGGAAAGGAAAGGAGTGGAGGGGCAACTATATTTTGCCTCATTACTACAATTAACAGTTTAGCTTCAATTAAACGCTAGCAAACGGTGGGAATAAACTAGGCAGCTGTCGTCGTGGACTGCGAATCATTTATCCGGAATCTTTTTCAATGTCTCCTCCTGAGATGATAATATGAAAGGTCGCCGGCAGTTTGCGATTAACTGGTGGCACCTCCCGGGGAGATCAATCAAACACAATCTCATTACGCACACTACTGCACTGCTTCGATTTGGCCCATCTAAGCTTTGTTGCCTTTTTGTTGCTCATTGTAACGTATTGGTTTATTCTCAACAAAACAGTTAAACTGATCTTTTCACCTGGTTGCTCTGCCTGTATATATTTCCCAGCATAGCAACCAAAGTGAACTAAGATGCAACAATGATATACAACACACAGCAACGAACTGCTGCATGTGTTGCCGGGAACCAGACAAACGATGACTTAATCGTGGCGGATAACTGAAACTGGAGGCTGCATTAGCAACGGTAGCGAACGATGCTCTCTTTCTGATGCTCGGAATTTTGAGTAATAGAAACACATGGCATTGCAACAGCACTGCAACACTAACAACAGGTTGATAGGATGGATTTAGTTTAGACCTTTAGCATGCAGGCTTCTGCAGTCATTCAACGTTCGCCATCTCTGGTGAAGCTTTTGGGGCGGCTTCCGAAACTCAAAAACCCGAAAACAACACTTCTCCAATTAGCTTTCACATGCAGCAGCAGCAGCAGCAGCAAAAAATGAAAACGTTGGCGTTGAAAACGAACAAGAAAACCCTCGACACACATACACACAGAATCAACATAGAACAACCAATTTATGCACCATCGAGCAGCAGCGGTGGTGGTGGTGCTTGTGGATGTGGAGTGCGGCCTCGAAGTGCAAGGGAGGTAGTTGAGTTTGAATGTTTACTCCACTAATTAATAGCCACATCCGGCGGTCGCAATTGGGCTGACTCTCCAGCCTGCCGGATAGAAGTGCCTT
>NC_064874.1:74453556-74471056 GCF_943734745.1 Anopheles darlingi | reverse complement strand
TTCATTCCACCCAGAACAAGAGAGAGAGAGCGACTTCTGATTCCGATAATTGAATGTACCGCTTTAGGGAAGGATATGGAGGGAGCGAGAGCGAAAGACAAGGAACGATAAAGCGATGCTCTATGCTCTACATCTGTTATCTATGCTTCCTGCTTCCTGCTTTCGGCGCTCCTGCTTGCCACCGACCGAAGGCAAAAGGCGGGATGCTCCCAAGTGCCTTCTAATGTATCTCGATTAAAAACGATTTGCGCTGCGCGCCGTTGTTTCAGGAAATCATTTTCCTGCTGTCTGCACACGCACACACACTGACACACACAGGAACACAGGCACACCGCTACACGAACCATTTAATGCGATTTTAATAACCATCCTTGCCGACTGTCGCTGGCCAAAGGAGCATTCCAGGGGCACTGCAACGGACTATAGTCGCAGTAGTTACAGCTTCGATCGTATGCCTTTCGCATGTTCGCACAAGCTGCAGTCTTAAATGAGGAGCAGCTATCCTGGAGCGTTGGACTCCAGATCTAGGTGGGAGACCCAAAAAAAAAGGGGGCCCAAGGAATTCGACAAACAAACAGACAACAACTCTCCGCGGCCACGGCAAAGTATGGTTTAATCGCCATTCCATTCGGGGCATTAGGCGCACTTGGATACATTTTCCACAGTCGATTATACAAAGGATCGGTTAGGACGTGTTGTTTGTGTGTTTCTGTGTGTGTAGCGCTCCTGTTTGTCGAGCATATCGTTGGCTGACCAATACGATTAGGCTCGTTGACTCATTTGTTCGCAGCGAAGGTTATCTTAATTTCCATTTAATTCTATGTTGCTGCTCGCCATTTGGAAGCAATTAACTGTGACATGGAAGAGATCGTTTTCTTTTTTTGTGTGGTATCCATGACAAGCCATGTTGTTGGGATAGGTTTTTTTTCATTCTGCTTTGTTCCTTGTAATTAGTTTAAACATTTTGCAGAAGTATCAACTTCGGCATCTACTACACGGTCTGTCCCAAAGTGAATTTGGTCCATTGGAAGCCAAGTTATTGCACCTAAAGTGACAGCATGTTTGTGTGGTCGATACAAGCCTTCTGAATGACCAAAATGTATGCATAATCAGGTGAATACGGGAAACGATTTACCGATAAAATGCGTCAAGAATTTTTTGTCAAAAAATCAGTAATGAGCATCGCTCGATGGAATGCCCCATCCCTTCTTCACTGGTTGGTCAAAATTGCGATGAAACGAATCTTTGGAAACTCTTAATTCCATTTTCATACAACGCAACGACGATTTCGGCTAAATTTATGGAGAAATCATTTCTTTGATGCTCCTGGTTTGGCCAACATGAAGGACGTCGTTGATGACATCACGACCGTTGTTAAAAAGCGTATACTACTCATAAACTTTGCCAAGGGATAGGCAATCACCATAACCTTGTTGCAGCAATTGAAATGTTTCCGTAAACGTTTTACCCAGATAAAAACAAAAATGGATATTTTCGATGCTCATGTTTGTACCGACCACAAAACAATGCTTTACTTTAGACGCAATAACTTTGCTTCCAATGGACCAAATTTCATGAAATTTCGTCAGAAAATCAGGAAAGGATTTAGCTTCTCACTAGATATGTCCCTATTCCTATTTACTTTGCGACAGACCTTGTATTAGAGATTGAATTTTATGACACAGTCTAAAATGTTCTAAACTATTTATTTACTGAACAAGTCTTTAACAAACGCCGTTTGTTACGTTCACTCGATCACGTAACGGGCGTTTACCGAGCACCGAGCTCCGACCAAAAACCTAAAACGACTAAAAGCCCGTTTGGCGTCTTGATTAAACGCTCCACTCCACGCCGGTTGAGCGACCGCCGAGCGACAAAGGGAATAATAATGTTCCCTCGACCGCCAGCAATCGCCTCGCCTCCGACGATGTGCGTCACTAGCGCGTCACCATCTCAACGCACGACCCACCCACCCCCACCCGCAGACACCGAAGGCCGTGTCTTGACAACGTTGATTAGATATTAATTGGAATTTGCGCCAATCCTTTGACAGTCACCGCAAGTAGTAGCGGACAAGCGTAGAAATGGGTTGTGCTACCGAGGGAAGAGATTCGTTGAAATTGAAAACACGCCACGCCACTCCATCAATCTGTGGGGGCGACGGGACGGGACGGAACGGGACTCGAAAGATGATCCTTTGGATTCGATGGAAAACATCAATCTATTGTGTTCCATCAAATCCTGCTAATTACTGGAAATGTAAATAATTCACTAATTACGTTTGGCCCTCCGGTGGACTCCGGTTTACGACAACGGGAGGAAGGAGAGGAGAAAGTGGAGCCCAGGAGGCGCATCACGAACCTCCCCTGAAATCGGGAGGATTGGGATCATCAATCATCATCGTGGAAAACAATTAACGCAGGACGGCGGCGGCGTCATCCTTCCCTCCTTCTGCCATCGGCCGGTGGTGTCGGTTTCCGACGAATTGAACACCAATCTCGGCGCAAAACCGTCCTCCCTCTCTCGCTCTCTCACTTGCTCTCTCTTCCCGTGATGTAAACGGAGTTCGTTCGTTCGTTCGCTTCGCTTCGGTTCGGTTCCGCTCGCGACAGAAATCTATCCGCCCGCGAAGGATGATGATTCTGATGCGACGTTAGGCCACGTGGGAGGCTGCCACCACGCTACCGGATCTCTCACTCACTCCTCATCCACCGCTTTCACTCGCCATGATCCCGTCGTCGCTCGTTTGACGCCCAATTAGACGTCTGGTCTGCCTTCACTCATCATTCGATAATTAAATACTGTCTTTGTGGTGGAAGGAGGGTGGTGGTGTGCTATGATGCTACGACACATCGCGCGCCCGTTCACGATGATGATGATGATGATGATGATGATGATCTCACCAACGCGCACACACACACACAGAACGGAGCGCGATTCGCGGGAAAAACGTTGCAATTGCCACGAGATCCATATCTCCAAATGGAACAGGACCAGTCATCAGCGACCGTCATCCATCATCAGCGACCCCCAGTAGAATCCTTTCCGCGCCCCCGCATTCTCGTAGATATTATGTTGGTCAAACAGAGAGAGAGAAAGAGAGAAAGAGAGGAAGCGAAGGACGATGGGCGAGAACCAAATAAATGTTTTTAAAATTAAATTTAATTAAAATAAATAACAATCAAATCAGACAGTGCCGGGGATTGGGGGGGAGGGCTTGATAAGGCTGCTATCGCGGCGGGAAGGGTGGCAAACATAACCTACAAAATCCTCCCTTTTCACACACACAGACACACACACACACACTGAAACTGATGGACGATTGGTGAGATGCGGATGATGCTTCATTAAAAAAAGAAATACTGGAAAGCAGAAAGTATGGAACTATGTTTCGTGTGCCGAAAAAGAAGCATTTGGCAACGCATTCTGGGCAGGGGATAACACAGTTTTCCTTTTTTTCTGCACAGGAATTGTGCTATTACACTTTGCATTGCATTTGCAACGCTGCAATGTTGCTGCACCGCTATTGGCGCTATGTTGCCGCTTTAATTGAATTGATCAGCGCATGCAGGGGGAGGAGGGAAAAGGTTGGAGGAAGGGGGAGTAAACATAAACCATTTCATTTATGGTGTGCGGATGTGTGGGTCAAGCTCGATTGACAATTTCAAAGAATGAACCGTCATCACGAATTTGGTTCAAAATGTGAATATTAAAAATTCAAAAATAGCTCGATGCACGAGCCAGGGAATGAAGGTCGGGAAGGGGGAGACAGGTTCCGTAACCCCTTACTATCTGTGCTATTAAATTGTGCGCACGCCATTATTGATTGCATTTCGAACTATGTATTTTTTTTTAAACTGGAACGCAATTTCGCTGACTCGACAAAGTATCAAACACTCGGATCATACTCGTCATAAATCACAAAACAAAGAATCCCCAAACTGGATCGATCCACACGCACTGCATGAAGTGAGGAAATGGATACACACACACAGTACAATCGAAAATTGATTGCACCAACAACAACAACAGCAGCAACAACGGCGTAAATAGCTTATGGATCCGGGGAGATACACTCCAGCGTCGATATACTCTCCGGCGGACTTCACTTCACGCTGACCAACACATCGAGCAACCACCACATCGTCACCACCATCATCATCATTATCATCATCATCACTAGCAGTAGTAGCAGCAGCAGCATTATGGTCGATGGAAGACGATGAAATAATTATAGCAATTGCGGCATATTTGGTCACCAGGGAACGTCGCTGGTTCCGTCTCTGTGTGTGCACTCGGTCCGGTTGCTGCAGTCAGCTGCCTGGACGACGTGCAGGCCTATATGTGACCCATATTGGGAGGTAGGGCCCCCTTCTTCCCTGCTATAATTCATTTTATTCAAATTTTATCTGTTGAACATTATCTTCCCGTGGACGCAGATGCAACCGCTAGAAGGTCTGGGTGCGTCCTGCACCGGAGAAAGGTCCTACCAGAGAAGCATGGTGCGGTGCGGTGTGGTGTGCATGTTGCAGCATGAGTTTGTGTCATTTTCGAAGTCATAACGGGGCGCAAGGCGACGAATTTATCGGCGACGCCTATCGTATACGATGGCGACGATGACGTTGGTAGCTGCTGCTGCACCAAGGCCCCTGGCTTTAGACATAAATTTAACGCGCATACAAAGCGACATACGAAGCAGTGGTCCAGCGGTATGTACGCGGTACCGACCACACCATTATCTCTCTCTTTCGCTCTCTCTAGTAATGATGATGAAGTTGAAGCCCAAACTGCGGCCACAACGTGCGGCGCAAGGATTAAATTTGAATTATTCAGTCTCGAACGGAATCCACCCGATAGTGTCACCATATTTGCGGCCCTGTATGTGTTTTGAGACTGCTCCCTGGTTGTGGAACTAATTAAAGCATATTTAGAATCGTCCCTTTTGATTGATTCCCTTGACTCACTTTCCACGCCACGCGATCCGCGAACGACATTTGAAGCATAATAATGGTATTCATTATTTGTGCCAAAAACTTGTGCAACTTCCGTTCGTCCAAAAAGAGGGACTCTGGTACTGCTGCTGCGAGTCAACACATCATCGAGCATAGGAGCTGGAAAGTCAATCCATCTCTCACTCGCGCTTTCTCTCTTGCACGCACAGACACACTCACGACCAACTGTTGGCTCTTTCGCACCCAATTACTTCGATTTGCAGATTCGCTCGAACCACCACCTGCTCCCTCCTCCTGTTTGGGTGGAAAGGACCGTGGACAAGTCTTAGCATCCGCGGCAGGCCACAACCCGCTGGCTGGCTGGCATCGCTTCGTATGCTCGCTGTATGCTGGCAGGCAACGGAACGGAGGCAACGGAGGCAACACCACATCGTTAGCATTATTGTCATCAGTTTCGACGCGTGATCGTGCCTCATCGTTCATCGCTGCTGCTGCTGCTGCTGCCGTTCGCTCACTTCTCACGTGTACACCCCTCCCCCGCACCAGCCACAAGGGACAGCGAGTGGGTGCGAGGAGCAGCGTTTAGTTGTTTTGTAACGAAACGCAGTGCACCGGTGCCAGTGGAACACATCCGAAAGGACGACGATCGGTTGGTCGGTACAGGTCGTCGCAATCCGTCCAGTTCGCAATCCTTTCGATGGAAGGAGGTGGAGGTGGAGCGATATCATTACTTGCATTCACCAACACCCACAACTTCATCGTCACCATCACCATCACCATCATCATCATCATCAACGTTATTATCAGAAGCACGCAATTGGAGACATCATCGTGGGCTGCTGCTGGGATGCTCCAAGGATGCTTGCATCGCGCTCACTAGCTGGCTGGCAAGGCTGGCAATATATTTATGCGGCCTTCCCGTTGCCGTTGCCGGGTGTGTCTTCGGAGGACGGTTTTCTTATCGCTCGCCACCCATCTTTCGCTTCCCGTTACCGCTGCGGCCTCGCGCAAGCATTCCTCGCCGGGCCTCACCGCTCCCTGTGCCCTCGCAGTGCTTCAGTTGATATATTAAATTCAAATTTAATTAAATTTAATTAAACTTCGTACGCCATCAGCGCCATCAGCGACCGGGCATGCCCACCAGAGGGGGGAGGGCGGAGGTGTGTGGGTGCTGCTCCGCGATGCTCGCCACTTGCTCTTCCTTCCAACATTGTTCCTCATCATCATCATCATCATTGCGCTGTTAGCGTTTCCGTGAGCAGAAATCGCACATACACTGTTGGATGCTGCTGCTGCTACAGCGATGAACTGGCCTTGGACCACTAGGACAGAACTAGGACACAAACACACACACACGCACACATACTCTAGTGCACTGTTAGTAGTAAGTAATCGGTTCCAGGGGCAAGTGCAGGACGATTGAATCGATAGATAGTTTTTGGGACATTGTTTGTCGAAATCCATGTCGACGCAATTTGTGATAAACTTTACAGATCATTGAAATTTAATTGTTTGTTTTGGTGAGATACAAAATTTGGGGTAGAAATATTAAGAACAAGGACATTAGGAGTTGTTATTGAAATATTACTAGACAATAATGCTTGTATCGAGTGATATGATTTAATAACTAATGACAACTCCTCATCCCAATGAGCAATAGAAAATTGCTGAACACAAAACAAGAAGATGTCCTAATTCGATGCAGCATAGCAGTAGCTTCAAGCTTCACCAACTTTGCGCACAACATAGCACGTTGTTAACGAGGCAGAAAACAAAAACAAAAGTGACACCAGCAAGAGGAAAAGGGAACAGAATAAAACGTGAAGCAGAGAGCGAAAGAGATCGATAAGGAAAGCCCAGAAAGAGGAACAGCAATTACTGTGGAGTGCAGTTGAACGGGGAAAGACGATAACGATGCAGCTCGCCCCGCAACCCGCAACCGCGATGATTGGCGAGCGGCAAAATGGCAACATCGATGACAATTACCATCGATGCCGATTACCAGCGAGAGCAGCATCCGACAACCTTCTCCCTGAATTGGTGTGGTTGCGATGCCTTAATCGAGACGAGACGAAATCTCGCTAACTAATCGAACGGGACGAGTGGGGGAGCGCATAACAAATGCGAAATACTTATCTAGCGAACATCCCTTCCTTTCCGTCGCGTCGCGTCGCGGGAGCTCCGGAAACCGAAAACTTATTGCCAAAACTTTTCCCGTTTTTGGGAAGTTCACGCCGCTATCGAGAGACATCATTAGCGCCAGGAGGAGGAGAAGGAGGAGCCAGGAGAAGGGACGAGTGTTCGTTTGCCGAGTAGCCCTTAAAAGGGGGATGCATGCAACTTCCGGCGGAGAAATTCTCTCATTAGCTGCATTTGACCGGACGGAAGCAGTCCGGTGGAGGAGGAACAGTCGCGTAATCTTCTCGGTTGTGTCCACGCTTACACACACACGTATACACACATACACTCATGAGTGATAATCGTGTATGATGGCAAAGGAATTCTCCACATCGAGAGGTTTAGAATCGTTTTCCTCTCGTTGGAGAGGAAATTGATTGGTTAATTGTTTTCTGGAAAAGTGCATCTCAAGAAGCATTTCATGTGGACGAGAGTCGCCGTCGAGGGAAAGGAAGAGAGGAAGGTGCTAGTGAAGTGGCGACTAATGGCGCGGTGCTTCCTTCCTTCATTAGGGAGGGTGTGTGTGTGTGTGTATGATCATCGATTAGTGCGCACACCGTTCGTCTCTCTCTCTATCTCGTGGTGTGCTAATCAACGACGATCGTCCATTTCTCACGCTTCGTTTCCAGCGACAAACATCGCCCACGACCCATACACCGAACGTACATCGCGGGTGAAAGAAAAGAAGGAAACTTAAGGAGAACTGCTGCTGACTGGAGCAAGCAACCACACAGTATTAAGAGGGTTTATTGCTGCGTGCTGTACGCGATGCCACCACCAGCCCGATACCAGTCCGGTTGCGTCCAGTGGAAACACCTTAATGTGATCCCCTAATGATTGCAATTAAATGATGGATTGCGGTTCTGCTGATAATTGGTGGCCTTACACTCAATATTAACGTTTTGTTTGTCTTAAATTAGGGTTTTTTTTTACCCCAGATGTAACTGTGTTTGATGATTAATTGTGTTTGAGAAATTATTTAGGATCAAGATTAACTAGAAAAATATTAAAGCTTCAAATACTTTACATCAAATTATGGGTCAACATTGATGCAAAAACATATATGCTGTTCTTTTACATCATACGATCCATAATTAGTCAAAAAGATGACGCTAAAGAAATATTCCCCAGCCA
Source organism: Anopheles darlingi (assembly GCF_943734745.1). NCBI lineage: Eukaryota > Metazoa > Arthropoda > Insecta > Diptera > Culicidae > Anopheles > Anopheles darlingi. Next base: position 74,462,792 of record NC_064874.1, on the reverse strand, counting down.
ATAGTTTGGAAAATGCAACAATTTCCTAGATAATAGTGGGTTTTCAAGATTCACAAGATTCCTACTGAAAGACGCCAAAAAGAACCTAGCTTCAAGATGGGGTTCGTTATTGCCACAGTTAAGCAATCACAGGAGAACCAATAGAAACTCATTTTAGACCTTCACCTCTTCTATGATGACAGAAACAGCATAATCCCCCCATCAACCTCACCGAAATGCAGCGCAAATGGTTGCATGCTTTTCGCGAATCTACGACAAAGGCTGCGAGTCTGTCTAGTCGCTTCCGCTGTCCCCGAGCTCCCGTCCTCGGCGTCTCGGTGTCACTAATTTATGCGCTAATCAAATATTTACTGATCGTGTTGTTTTTTTTTTTCGTCGATTCGCGACTACGCGCTACACTGCCACACTCCAAAAGTCCCCCCCCCATCCCCCAGAAAGCATCCGAAACCAGTCAAGAAATTAATTAAAAAAGCAAAAACCGGAAGCTGTGTTCGGATTTCTTCTTTTGTCTTTTTGCTGATGTTGCGAAAACGCGGCCCGGGGACCGAGAAATGCGGTCACAGCTAGAGCGAGCGAAGGGACGAGTTTCGCCATGACGGGGGCCGGAACCGGTTCCGGAATTAGGTCTAATTTACAAATTCTTTCTCGCGAAAGTGCTCCGCTGAAGGATACGGAACGGGGTGCGCCCCGGTTGCCGAATATCGCGGGCGCGCGTTGAACGATTTGCTGTCATCGGAGGACCTCTCCCCAAGTTCCCCAGAGACACACACACACACACCAGCCAGCCAGCCAGCCAGCCAGGCAGCCCTTTTCCGTCTCGACGCGACAGGCGGCGATTTGTTGTTTGTTTTGCTTTTTGGCAAATTTTTGCTTCAATTTTTGGCCTCTGTTGCTCCTGTTATTGAACCCACTGCTGTTGCTGCTGCTGTCGCTGGTCGCTCGTCCGGCGTATTATGACTAAATTACTTCGCCAAACCAATCCTCGCGAATGGTGACGCGGAAGGTATCTCCTCCAGATCGGCCACCAGACGCCTTGGACACCAGAAGAGGCCAGAGAGTCCCCCAAGCCCATGGTCCCATTAACTTGCTTTATATGGTTTGTTGATTTTCGCCGCGTCGTCCTCCTACAACGCACCAGCAGCACACCGGTCGTCGGCACCCCCCCCCCCCCTCCCCGGGGGGCCTTTGTCAGCCGCCATTGCTCGCGACACAGGTTTACTTCATTAGCCATCGACCCAATCAAGCAGCACTTGAGGAGCAGCAGCAGGAGCAGCCGTCGTTGCTTCGCCACCATTGCCGCCGATTATTGTCTCACGACTGCTTTGCTCCCCTTTTCACACAGTCGCCCGCACACACACACAGACAGACACACCTACGAACGCATGTTCTCCCGTTGCATGATGGTTCTCGCGCGAACCGTCGTCCCAGGGGAAGTGAGGGGTTTTATTGTCCTCCTCCTTACGACGACGGTCGCCTTTAATTTCGTACCACACACACACACCCCGTCCTTTACAGCCACCAACCGTGGAATGTTCGCTGCAGAGCGGCGGTGCTGGCGGCGGCGGCGGTGTCGCTCAAATTTAATTAGATCGAAAAGGAATCAAGATAAATTTGAAAGTCGCCAAATGGAGGCGAACGATGCCGCCGGTTGGCAGCAGCAGCAGCAGCAGCCAGCAGCATCGATCCACCCATGAGTTCGATGAGCGGAGAGTGAACATTAAAAATGGAACCGAAATTGTGAAGCCAAACAGATGAACTGTTGGTTTGGATTTTTGAAAAACAATTTCCGGTTTACTTTGATTATTACTTATTAGGAAATAATTACTCGACAGTAATTGTGAAGAGATTCAAATGGACTATAGAACGTATAGCAATTCCAAAGTGTATTTTATTTTTTTAAAAACTTCATAATCACAACATATCGAATAAAGTTTTAAGTATTAATTTGACTCCATACAACATAAGTAAATGTTTAATCGAACGAACGGCAAGCACATCTCTTCAAAATGTTATGCAGGTGACGTAATCCCTTCCAATGGTTCTTAGTAGCCGTCCCTCCCTATGCATATTATCATTATTCAAACAGAAAGTAAAGGAAACTCACTTCACCTTCATTTCACACACACGAACACACTCGGTTGATTACAACCATTTTTATTCGATTTGCGCTAATCGCGCGCAATGGCCAGCCAGCCAGCCAGCTAGCTAGCCGGCTACTGCTGGGTCCCCACATTATTCTCGACAGCCATCTAGCCATCCTCCTCCGACGACGAACAACCGTCCGTTGTTCCCGTGGCAAAAGGACAATGACGATGATGATGAAGCGGTGCGGTGGTGGTACGGTGTGTTTGAAGAACACACCTCACTCTAAGCCCGCCTTTGGTAGAGGAGCAGCAAAGGACGAAGGTGGTTTTGCTCATTAGCCGAGTGGTTTTGAATTTCAGAACCAAACAGAACCTCGATGCGGTTGCCTCACCCCTGCCGTGCCGTGACTTGATCTCCTTCTCCCCTCGAGCCCCCTTTTTGCTTCCGATTGCAACCGTATCTCTGATTCCCAGCGATAGGCACCGCGTTGTGTGTATATGTCTCTCTCTCTCTCTTCGCGCGCACTCCGTCGCTCTCTAGACGGTGCAGCATTCCTGCAGTAGATGCGGTGCCGAGCCGAATGACGGACAAGTTGACAAGCATATATTCTGTGTAGGAGACGAACGGTCATGTGATGCCGGTGAGTATTATTCTTTCGATTGCTACGTACACGTCTTAAGCACTCCAGCACATTGTATATCAGTCCGAAATTATTCCAAAATATATTACAAACATATTATAACCGTTTTTTCACGAGTTCTTCCACTTCAGAATATCGAACAACATCTTCTACTTCAGAATATCGAACAACTGGACAGTAAACAACATAAATCAACCCAAAAGGCTATTGTACTACATTAAAAGGGGTTTTTGATTGAAATTTTCGCAATTACCATTCCTTTTTCCCCACCACCTATCTTCTGGAGATGTCGGAGAGGGGAATATCGATCCCGGTACCTCTCACAGGCTAAGCGGGAACGCTTTACCATCGGAGCTACATCCCCATATGACAAGCAGTGCACTCAAGACCCTCACCCGCCACCATTTTACGGCGTCACTTTTACGAAAGGATTTACGGACCTCCGTTTTGGAAACCATTTTCGATCATGGTCACCCTACGAGTGGAGAAGTGCAACACAGAGAGAGAGAAGGAGAGAGAGAGAGCATATCAGTTCAGTCCTCCTATATGGTCCGCATCGTCGTCTGCGTCGTCGTCGCCATCGTGTGAAGGATGAAGAAAAATGTGAAGAGACGATAACAATTAGGCGATAAATGAATTGTTCGCTCGCATCAGCTGGGGGCTGGTGGTGGACGGGGGGGTGTCCACAAGAAATGATCCGAAATTGGAACCAAATGTGTGAAAAAAGGAATTTCGAGTTCATTAAGATTGCTCTCGCCCTCTCTCCGCCCGGTTTTGGAGTAAGGGTGAGCGATCGGGGAACGATCCTCATCCATTATCTCGTGCACCGGTCCCCTGCCTGCCACAACGCATACGGGGCGCGCGCATACGTCAACGACGAAGAGCTGACTTTTGCAGACCGCGGTGCAGACTGGGTTCTGGTTTACAAAAAAACAAGAACCCAAAAGAGAAAAAACGAAGTGGAAGTAAAAACCCAAACAGCTCGTGAACGATGGGGAACGAACCATCGCTGATCTGATCTGAAGCTTCAAGGACGCGAGAAGAGGCTAACCTTTCACTGGCGTAGGACGGGCGGATATATGTATTCCGCGCAAAATTCGTCGACGAGACCGAGCCAGTCCAGCCTGGCGGTCATCTTCTCGAGTGAGATAAGATAACGGACCTCGGTGCCGGTCGCGAAATCGAAGCTTGATAGCGAACGGCCACCAGATATGCTCAATGCTATAGCGACTAAACAACTCACCGGGACCGAGACCGGGACCGCGACCCTTGGTGTGGCCACACGACACAGAGAGAGAGAGAGAGAGAGATTAATGTTAATTTGCTTACTCTGCTCCCTACCGTGCTTCTCTCCTGCTTCTTCTAGGTCCGAAGAATATCGAAACATAATTAGAGCAACGAACTTGTGCGGTGGAGCAGCAACAACAGCAAAAAACCGACATGCTGCTCATCCATCGCCATCGTCGTCGTGGTCGTCGTGGTCGTCGTTAATCCGATTTTTGCTCTCTTTGATCAGCGATCCACGCCGTTCGCCTCATTCGCCGTCGGTCCTCGTTCGTTCGTCCGTCCGTGCCTCCTCTGTCCTCTGTCCCCACGTTCTGTCAAACGCCCGAATAGAGACCTTTATCTCTTCCAACCGATCGCATCTGTATCGGAATAGGGATAGACGAACGGAACGGTGCGGCAGAGGGACTCGGTTCTGATCGATGATCGGATATCTAAAGCAAACACACACACACACAAACGCAAGCATATGAGGCGAAGGAATCGGGGTTGACCGGAGGATTAAGGTGCCGACGCCAAATTAGGCAGCAAAGCCGCTTATCGCAGTCCCTAATTAGGGGAAACCGAAGAGCCAGAGCGAGATCGCGAAGATTGCGAAAAACCGTATGCAGACCAGCTCGGTCTAACAGTTTGAGCTGACTCATGATCGCATGCATGGGAACGCGCGGCGCTCTGGAATGTTGTTGGTTGATGTTGTGGCTGTGGTTGTCAGGTACAAAGACAAATAAACCAATAAATTCGTTCCGATTCGATTCGATCAATCGTTTTGGATGAATGTGCAAAGCAAACAATGTTTCCACAGTAAAAGACAAAAAACTGGCTTCATTTTCTGTAACTTTTGAAGCCTCACCAGATGCCTTAGATCACGTTTTGACGTTTGGTCCCCAGAAGTAATGAACTACTTGGACCTGGAATGCCATCAAACGATGGAACCACCTTTCAGACAACCAGCAAGCCGCTAGTGGCGAGGCTAATGAAGTTCTAATTTTTTACGACAATTGCCTTCCTTCCCCTTCTTGCTCCTTCACTCACTTTGTTTGTAATCTTCTTTCAACCTCCATACTCCGTCTAGAACTCCGAACAAGAACAAACACCACCTCGAGTGACCACCACCAACGCCACCATCGTCGTCGTCGGCTAGATCACCACCCTGCTCGTGATCCATTCCATCTCCACCTCCTCTCTCCCGATCTCACCAGTTCTTATCGGTAGAAAGCCGAAAGGGCCGAAAACCCCAAGGTTGTTCCACGAGTTGACGAGGAACAAGCGCGATGCCAAGGGGGGGGGGGGGGGGGTGGAAAGAGAGAGAAAGTCGACGCATGTATCCGTCCACCAACCACCCCCCATCCCTCCCCTTGGTGCTACCATCACCCAAAATTTGTTTTCTCGGTTAATTTAATTAGATTTTTAATTGTCAATTAGTGTTGAAAATTTTTAAGCTAAATTAGCTCATTACGTGTTCGGCGGAGAGAGGGGGGGGGGGCTGGTTGAGGGTGCGTAATCGTGGACTAGAAGAGAGCGAGAGAGGGAGGAAAGGTGAACCGAAACCCCGGGTGAGTGCTGGAGGTCCGGTACACCGTAAAGCGCTGTTTTACGGTTGTTGTTGTGGCTTGCGGGGGGGGTGCTCTGCTCTGACGTTCTGCTCTCTGCGCCGCTCCGTCCTTTAGCTTCCTCCACGACGCACACCGTTTCCACTCATTAGGTTTTGTTACCGACGTCGACGGCGACGGCGATGGCGACGTATCGAGCGGCCGGATGACACGACGGTCATTGGGAGAGACGCAGACAGGCGACTGCACGACGCACCCACAGACTACCGGGCCACCCCACCCCATACATGCGTGACTAGGCTTGAGTAGTATGTGTGTTTTTACCCCCTCCTCCCCCTTCCCCCATCCCCTTGACAACCTCGGTGGAGCGGGTTGGTCGATTTGTTCCGAGTGGCGGGGTTTGCGGTTGTCCAATTAGTATTGTGGAACCATAAAACATAAACAGACGCGTAGTGCCGGACGGAACCCGAGAAGGTTTTGTTTGCCCCTCACCCCCATTATTTCTATTTCTTCTTCTTCTTCTGTCTCTTCAGATTGTCGCTGGGTGGGCCGCAACATAAGCGCAGCATTTAGAGCAGTGATTGGCATTCGGGAGGGTGCAAGCATATAGTCACCGTGGCCGTGAGATGGCCGCGGGATGTGGAACAGTTTATGCTTTTGAAGAACGCGCCAGAGAGTGACTTTTGGTTATAAAAATGAATGCCTCGTTGAACGAAACGGAACTCATTTGTGTCGCATGCGTCTTGCGTCGGGTGTGTATTTGTGTGTATTGTCACCTTCATCCTATCACACATGTCATTTGGGAGTCGCCATTCCGGCCGAAGATCGAACGTTGTTCAGGAGACGAAGATGAAACGCAACGACGTTTCAATGACACACCGGAAGCCCCATGCCGGGGGTATGGTGTGCCAGTCTCTCGGTTCCATCGTCACCACACAATCGCAAAATCAACTTCCACACACTCGCACACTCTCCTTCGGCGGCGCAAGGTGCATCGGTAGTATCTAGAAGCGACACACCCGAGGGTCCCGGCGATGAGGTGGCGACAACACATTCAATTCAAACGCTCGGAGGGCCTGCGATGCGCTGCGTTGTGCTGCGTTGATCCAATATCCTAATTCATCACTCGTACCTGTCTCCGACTCCTTGGCAGACGAACCGGAACGGGGCCGGAAGCGGAAGTGTTACCGGGACCAAATTGAAAACGGAAACTAATGACTCCGGACTCGGGAGAAAACCCCCCGGCAAGGTGAAGATGGAGGAGTGGAGTGCGCGTAATAGCCTTTCTTTCCGATCCGATTCGCTCCGAAGCCAAAGCCAATGGTACGACGATGCCGCCAAAGGTGATGAGAGCTGCTGGCAAGATGAGAGCTCAGACGACGACTCAGACGGGCTCGTGTCCGTCCGTACGCCTGACAGACAGCGCTGTGCTCGTCATTTGACAACCAGCAGCGGTCTGGCAGCAGCGGCAGTAGCACCAGTAGCAGCCCCAAGGATCACCTTTTGGCGTCATCTTTCAGGCCCTTCAATTACAATCAGCAAACCGCTCCTTCCGGCGTGAAGGTGAAGGATACTGATTCCGGGCTAAATGAAATTTTCGGCTAGCACATTTTCCAGCCAGGTGGCTTCTTCTTCTTCTTCTTGCTCTCCTGCGTCGCTCCATTTGCACTCAATTAGAGAATGGATTCACTTCGATTCTTTTTGCGCTCTTTTGAGGGGGGGGGGTGAGCTGGAGGTGGTGGAGAAGGATAATCCACTTCCCTGGGCGGCATCACGCACGGTGAGCTGACGAATTCAATTCATCAGCACCGTCGCACTGGATCGAATCATTGAAATAAGATTCGATAATGATATTCTGCGCTCTCTCCCTGTCTCTTGCTCGAATGGTAAAGGATTAGTATTTTGTGTTGTGCAGAAGAGAATTAAGTTAAAGATTGGCAACGAGCAGCATATGAATCGAAATAAAAAACAAAACATCAATCGATAATACTACGAAAAAAAATGTTATGTTCTTTTAAAAAACAGAGAAGAAATTTGAAACAAATCGAAGTTTAGCTAAATAAAACAACAGAAGAATCAATAGATTACACAATTAAAATGAAATGATAAACCACAATTTAGACACTAATGAGAACCATCAAGCATTGCCCAGAAACTATGAAACAACAGCCAACACAATATGCTTCCCTTTACGAAATGCAAAATGAAAAGCAAATGCAGAGTTAATAGAAGAAGAAAAAACCAAAAGCATGCAAAAAGAAGGATAAGGAAAATGAAATAAGGAACGTAGCAAAAACCTTGAAACATCGGTGCAACTGCCAAGGGCAAGAGAGTGTGAGAATGTATATTTGAAGTAGAATCAAATTTACATTTGAATAAATTAGCAATTTGTGTCCCTTGATTGTGACAATGACTGTGCCGATTATGGTGAGAAGGTGACGTGAGGTTGCGAACGGCAAGTGTGAACAGTCAACACCTTCATTCGCGCAGCCGGGTATGTGTTGTCGGTTTGATTGAAAGCTTGATTGTGGTCGTTCTGATGGTTTGTTTGTATCCTGTTTGTCTGTGTCCATGCTTTCACCTTCGCGCCATCGAGCCGGTTGTCGAGGAACTGTTACCGGCCGGGCCGGCCTTAAGGACCCTCGGGAAGTGAGAGAGAGAGAAAGATTCTCTTCACCTTCTCTTCGCCGGTGTGCCATGTAGAGCAAACAGAAGCAACCAGAAGATGCCGCGTTTGGGGATCGTAACATAGGACACCACCAACTCTTCTGATTATCGATTTGCGAGGCGTGTAATAAGGCTTATGATACTATGCTGCTTATCGAACAAGTGAATATGAAGCATATGTTCAACAAACGATCGAATCAAAGAAATTTATCGTGTAGAATGAGGATTCAACTGGATGATTGGCCGTGAAACCGATTTTATACCTTTCGCTACTAATGATTAGCGAGTGTGTGGCGTTGTCCTCATGCTATTAGGATGTCCAGAAAATGGTAAACTCCAAAACGAAAAACCGGTTACCACGAACCAGACGACCAGTAATACCTGGAATACATCAACACATGGAACACTTCGTCGACCACAAGTTCGTGCTTATCGCATAAGCCAAGCATAACTCTACAACAGCACTAGCCCACCACACAACTTTCAACCCGACACACACACACACAGACTACCGGCAAAAGGGCAGGATAACCCTCGTTGGTAACCTGCGTTACGGACGGCGTTCAATAACCCAACATTGCACCTCGGACCGGTTCGGTTGGAAGTTGAATAGTGGTTTTTGTCGGTTTTCCACTTTCGCAAAACACCCTCCCCTTTCCCTTTTCTTCATTTCCACGATTGAAATTGTGTCGATTTCCGTTCGATTCGATTCCCGGGGTGAGAGCAACGGGGACGGCGACGGGGACGGGGACGGGAACGGCTTGGAATGATTTCACCGTTCAACGTGTTTATTTGAAGGATAACCAATTTCCTACCGTCAATTCGAGACACCCATCGTCGCCCTGCCCGGCACCTTCACTGCATAATCATCGTCACCATCAGGACAGGGTTGGGCGGTCGTGGACTGCGATTGGATTCAGATTTTTTTTTCGGAAAATTCTGCGTCTCTGGATGGTTTGAGGAATTTTTAAATAAAATTTGCAAAACTTTCCCCAAAAAAAAAGAGAGAA
>NC_064874.1:74423556-74451056 GCF_943734745.1 Anopheles darlingi | reverse complement strand
TTGCTTTTCAGCAACGCGCTAGCCCGCTGGTGGACCTCTGCTCGATCGATTCGCCTCACACCTCTCCGTACACTCCAAGGCGTGTATCGAAGGATACGCCGAAAGCAAGGAAACGGCAAGGATGGTCGACGAAAGTCGGCGAGCACGCTCTTTTGCCCGGGGTTCAATCAAAGTGGCTCCGAAAGGCACCGTTTGGCATACCGACCGGGCGGGTGTCGAGAGGTGGCCCCGTTGTTTTCACCCAACGCGTACTTTTTAAACAGCGACCAATGCTCTCCCTCTCACACACACACACACTCTCTCTCTCTCTCGCCTTACTTGTCTGCGTGTGGCTCAAAAGGGAAGGAACGAAATTATGTTCATATTACCGGAAATTATATCGCCGATGACGATAACGGGCAATGATGCTTTTGTGCGGAGGCCGAGAAAGGACGAGGCGCCCTCCAAAACCCTCCAGACGTTGTGCTCCAGATATCCTTGTTCCTGTTCCTGTTGTTGTATCCGTGTGTAATTGCCTCGCACAATGTTGAATCTAGTGATGCACGATGCACAAACACTGTAGATCGATTTCAGTGTCCGCTCTCAACGCGTATTCATTCGTCTGGTTGCGGTGAGCTCATTCGTTGACCTTTCGCATAAGACGTTTGCTAATCAGCAACAAGCCAAATGAGGTTTTTCCATTTCATCCGCACACTACACCACGAATCATATTATCTTAATCAAATCGTAAACTACGGAATCTACGGCATGGAAAGATTCATCGCGCGGGATCATACTTTGCTGCAGAGAGAGGGAGAGGGAGAGAGAGAGATACAGAGAGAGAGAACACAGCCAAGGACGAACAAACGACCCCGCCACAATTTAATCAAAACACAACGCAATACCTACATCAGGCACCAGGCACCAGGCGGTTGGCGCCATAACAGAGACGCCAGAGACTCGCATGCTCGCAATCGAGTGTGATGTTAGTGCCTGGAATGGATGCCCGCAGCACACCCACTCTCACGATCCCCAAAATGCGCGGCTGCTAGAACGACAAACATCCGCACCGAGGGGAGGCAGGGGTGGGGGTCAAATTTTCTCCGAAATTTAATTTCATTAGAAACATTTCCATATCCACGGCTGGGATGATTGATTACCTGTTAACGAATATTAAATTGAATTCATTCCATACGCTCCACGTGGTGGCAGGGAGGGGGATGGGGTGAGTGGAAGAGGTGACCGAGGGTGGTGCTCGTGTGGGTGTGCGACGAGGACCGAAGGGTCGGCGACATAGCCAGACGAGACGGGGCCTGATCGCGCCAGAGTGCATACCAGTGTAGCTCGCACACCAATACCAACATGCAGCTCACCAACCCCGCACACCCCGCACGCCTAAGCAATACGTCTTTCGAGTGTGACAAAAGTGTCGGATGATTATCGAAAGGGAGAGAGAAAGAGAGAGAAAAAAGAGAGAGAGAGAGAAAGAAGCGCATATGGAGACGCATGGTTTTGGTATATGATGATTGGACCGTGATGATGGCCTTGGAATTGGGAAGTTTGAAGCATGCGAACCCTACCACACGGCACCCTCAATCATCATCATCATCATCAGCATCATCGTGATCATCACTTCCGTCAATAATGCTCACGACCACAGTGACACGCACACATCGATAAGCGCGTGGAGTTCCGTGGATTACATTTAATAGATTAAAATCTCGCATCTTTTTTCCACAGTGCTTCTTCTTCTGCTTCTTCTTATGCTTCTGCTTCTTGTTCCTAATAACGCACATTATTAAGCAGTTGGCAGACGCTCCCACCATCCCTCATAGGATGATTAGATTGCTCCGAGGGAGGGGTGCGCATCGCATAATTACACCACACCTACACCACACTCTACCCACCATTCACACGCACCCACACACACACACACACGCAGAAACCTCAACCTGACGGAAATTGAAGCATATAATCCTTGGATGTAACAGTGTCCTATTGTGCGGTGCGATCCCTGCAGTAGAAATAGCATTTCCACGGAAGCGAAACGTAGGAAGTGAGATGTGCTGTTGCTGGAAAATTCAATTGAAACATTTTCCTCACGGAAAACCACACTCCCACGTCCAGTCTTCGTCGCGGTCGCCTTCCCCCAAAGCGCAGGTTGTGGGAAGGTAAATCTGGGAAATGTAACAGTCTTTGCCGGATATATCTTTTCACAATAAGGATGTCTCCGTGTCGTCGTAGACGGTTCGTCGGTGCAGCAATAACTCGATGCATAATGCCGGAGTCCGGAGTCTGGAGTATTGTCCGTCAAATGCGATGCGATGCGATGCTCCCTCGCGGTCGATGCCATGATGGAACCTCTGCCCAGGTCAGGGCTTAATTTTGTACAAAACGAATTCAAACGGAATTCTTCTTCTTCGTGGTACTGAAGGAGTTTCTTCACTTCGGACACTTCGACAGAATGAAGAGCTGCAGAGGAAAATGCGATGCGATGAGAAATGTAACAGCTGGCCCGGGAACTGTTTGCTTGTTGCAGTCCGAATGGTAAAAGAATGCAGCACACCACAATTCGGACACCACGTCCTGTTGTTTGCGGTGTGTCTTAGAAAGGCTTAGGCTGCGTCTCCGTGAACCACGAGACTGAAGGAATGGTCGGGAGTTTCTTGGACTAACTTGGTGTTGGTTGAAAACCAAACTTCGAGCAACCACGAACAAGTACATTTTTGAATGAACTTTAGTCAGCATAACCGGCGCATGTTTCTAGCATATTTCACAAGAGAAAAGGAGGGAGTGAAAAGGCATAAAAGAAAAGGTGTGAACCCCACGACGAACGGCGAATAATGGTGCGACGATGATGCTAATGGCCCGATGACCGAATGTTAATAAATGTGTGGCGCTCTTCTCTGATCGTCTGAATAGTAATAAAGCGCACCTCAAGACCAAAGGGCGCTCGGGCTGGTGAGGTGCAAAAACGCTCGTTCATTATCACGTCTCAAAGGTGACGCCTCAAAGGGCAACGCGTCGTCGTTGTCGTGCACGGCATTGCGTGGTGCAAATGCAAATTCCCTATTAGCATGTAATTCGGTGTGAAAGGCACCGCACTCCATCGCTCACCGGACCCACCCCGGGGCTTCGCTACAATGTAGAGCACACGTGCTGGGAGGGTAATTATTTCTTCCTTTTGGAGAAGTAATTTATCAAAACGATTGTTGGTGGAAAAACCCCCGCAATGGAAACATCTACGAGTGCAGTGCTGCGGTTGAATGAAATCAATCGGCCATTGCTATAGAGACGATGAAGAAGAGGGAGAAAAATGGCGGCAAAATGGAAGAAGAAGAAGAAGGAAGCCTAAAACAATGTGAAGCAAAGAACTTTCTCGTCAGAAGACGACGACAATGGTTGGGGCAAGTTTCAGCGGTCATCAGCGCGACACGCTAACGCACGAGACAAAGATTGTTCGCCCATTCCTTCTGTGGTTCTTCAGCACCGTCGTCATCATCAAGAACTGCGACCAGCGCGCCGCGAACCAGCGCGTGGGAGCAAATGGCAGACCCCATTATTCCTTGGCACGTAATATAATAATCAAAAAGCGATTATCATACCATTAGATGGTCGCCGCGTTAGTATTCAGATTAATTATAAATCTGGCGCTTCATTCGGGACCATTGGGGTACGAGGCGGTCCCCCCCCCCCCCCCTTCAGTTCGGTGCCATTTGTGGCGCCTCTCACGGCGTGTTCCACATTTTATGCGTTTTTCGAGCTCACGAGGCGATGCTCTCGAGGCGTAGTTCCATTTTTTGTTGTTGTTGTCCCCTTTGAGTGGAGCACCATCTACAGCGTTGTAGCAGTACAACAAAAGGGGAATATGCTAGGGGGAGAACTATGTTTCCGTATGTTGCTTAAGAATATTAAAAATGCTATTCATTTGTTCCAATATGATCATTCTCCCTCGCTTGGGTTGTGATTTATTTCCACAAATTCCGCCATATTGCAAACCGTGCGAGCAACCATCATTTTCCGGGGGCGCCATTTGGCGATGACAGGCCGGCCAGACCGAAAGACTGGCCCTCTTTTCCCTGTGCATCCGTCGAAGGAAGCATCACCACAACATTCTGGTACATTGGTATGTTTCGTTCGATTCCATTTTACCAATACACTCGGCCATCGCTCTGTGTACCTGTGACTAGACCACCGCCCCGGGACTGAGAAGCAGTCCACGAGATCCACGCGGAATACACTCGAGACCGAGGAAACATAATTGTGCTGCTGCTGCTGCTCCTCGTGCTGTTGAAAGGTTCGACAAGGAATTGGAACCTATCGTGAAAGTGCTCAGACGCAGACTGTCCGTGTGGTCCAGGTCCAGGTGGTCACCTACCCGCCCTTCCCCCCAACCAGCCAGTACAAGGAGTAGAATTCTATCTTCATTAATAAATCATGGGACGGTTGGAAAACGCAAACTACAAATTACGGCTCATTAATTAAGCATGGGTCTAGGGAGAGGGGGCAGTCCGGGAGTCCCCGTCGTGGCCAGCGTGGATGGACGCTTGATCGAGCATTCGAGAATGGGTCGCAAGTACGTGGCGAGTGTAGCTGGCAACATCTAACGCTCGAATCATCATCATCCTCGTGTAGTAGGAGGAGAAGTCCAAGGACTTGCGTTTGGCTGCCGAGTACCACTCAACGCATGTCCTGTGACTGTGTTGTCCACCATTCCGCTGCTCTTAGTGCCGTCCATTGTTGCATCGCCTCGCAAGGACGCAAGGACAACGGTCTGCTGACGCCGTTCACCATTAGTTCGAAGCCGATCCTTCCGCGACGGAACACCGGGGTTCCATAAATCATTTCACAAACCTACGACGCACGCACTGCAGGAACGCGGAGGTGGAGAAGAACTCCAGCGGGGTCGGTACCGATTACGACGAGAGCGCGAAACTGGATTTAATTGATCGCCGACATGCGATCGGGTTGTTCCATATCATTAGAATGTGAATCATGAGGAGTGAATTGATTGTTTTCGTCCAGTCGAAGAGGTACGGAAGAGAAACTGTTGGATGAACGGGGTCAAAAACCTAACACTTTCCTTGGTTGTCTGAACATGAAATGTTTAAACTTTGGCTTGAAGATTGTCTAATGCTTCTTTGACAAGAAAATTGTCTTCCCAAAAAAGCATTGTCCTTGATTCCTATTTTAAAGCATATGCCATATAAAACATTTTTATGAACTATTTATCATTTTTATGATAATCTGATCACGATCTTCCCCAGGAGCTTGGAATCGTTCCGCTGCGTAATTTCCTCCAAAATGGCCAAACAGAAGGCTGATCCGCTTCGCCATCAAACCACAATAATGGAAGGCAAAAACGAACCGAACGAACGCATCAATCAATGGAATTTAATTATGGTTAAAAATGGTCTCTCCTCTTTCCACACCCGGAAAAGCGGGGCCCGGAGGGGAATGAATTCGCCTCCTACTTCTACCGCTTTCTCTCTGCTTCCTCACCATCCTCATCATCGTCGTCGTCGTCGTCTCCCGTACACCATTTGATCGATACAAGTGTAATCCAATAAATGTAATAATAATGAGAGGATTTATGACTCAACGCAGTGGTGCGGTGTGCGAGCGGGAAACGGGAAGGAATGCAAATCAAATTGCACTCGTAATTCGCCACAGAAAGCGCAACACCGCACCGCATCGCACCCCCCTGCCAGGCCAATCAAATCCAACGAATACAACTCAAGACGATTAGGAAGAAGAATGCTGGAAACTGATAGTGAGCGAAGCACTCCGTGAAGGGGGCGACGCCTGATGGCAATGATGCTGCTGCTCCTGATGATGATGATGGTGGTGGTGGTGGTGGGATTGCTGAGGGTAGTAATTAAATTTCTACGATTCATTTGCTATACACACACTCACACAGACACACGAAGAACGAGCAGTAGTAGTAGTAGCAGCAGCAGGAGCGAGGAAGAAAAGGATGTTCGCCGGTGTGGATGTAGCGGAGTAAAGGAGGGTTGTAATTGAATTTCGCTATTTACCGGGTAGAAGGACGAAGACGAGGAGGAGCGTCCTGGTGTTGGGATCTGGCAACCGGGGAAACCGGGAGGAAGCTGTTCACACGAACACAGAGAAGTAGTTAGTGTGTAGGCGATGTGACGTCTCTTGAGACTAGCTTAGTAAATTCTAGTAAAATTGAGTAATTGTGTCAACGAAGATGTTACTAAGAAATGTAAACTACTACAACAACAATGGTAGGTATAATAAGAGTGTAGTAGATTTAATAATTGATATACTCCTCCAAAGCAACATTAATGAAAAATAAAATTTCCATAATACTTTCAGGTGATTACATGAAATGACGTTCCTGCTCAACATACACACACAGACACAGGTTACAAGCCACAAGGCACGCCACACACCAAGGCACCGAGGACTTCAGTCTACCCTCATCATCGTCATTAAAACGATCGAAATAATGGTCTCGATGGAGGGTGCGGTACGACCTACGACGATACCTTCCGTGTGTGTGTGCTTGTGTTTGTGCGTCCGTAAGAGGGTGCAATAAGGCCTAGCCCTCACCCTGGCTGGGCTATGAAAGGACGTATCGACGACGAGGGCAACATTACAAGCAATTGAGCTGCTCGATGATCCATGCGCTCGAGATAAGCGAGGTGAGAAGAAGCGGCAGCATTCCGAATGGGGGGGGGGGGAAGCATTCGAGGGAGAAAATGGGAAAAACTACAACAGCAGGAGCCCTTCTGTGGGCCTCGAGAGTGCCGGCATGGAGTATGAATTATTAAGCGAGTGATTTGCAATCGTAAAAAAAAGAGTAAATAACATCAAAATGTACGTGTGTCTATTCCTGGGTTCTTCCAATTACTAAGGTTACTTTCCGGTTTGTCCTTGAAATCATATATAAATGTCTCGCATCGGCAGCACCTTTCAATTTCATAAATGCTCCGGGTAACTGGGGCCCGGGTTCATAATTCATTTGTCGTAATTTGATTTAGCACAATTCAGCTCGTCCGGTCGGTCAGCCGATCGATCGATTGCATTGGGGATTGGGTTGTTGTTTTTAATTTGCGGAAGTAAACCCAATCGGTCACTCATCCGATTCCGAGCGGGCCGGCAACACTGGTTCAGGACTCGTGACACGCACGGTGGTGGTGGTGGTCACCGGACCACCGGAGGGATTTTAATTTCCACCAAACGTTCCGATGGATTCGAAGCCGATTGATGAATGTTAATTGTAACGGGCGGAATCAAGGGGCCGTGGAGGCTGGGTTTTAATTGAATAAAATTGATTTATTGTAAGTGCCCATCGCACCACACCAATGAGGAAACAGAAAGAGAAAGAGAGAGAGGGAGAGAGCAACGAGCAGCTCAGCATTCCGGTCCATCCGGTGGTCATGGCATTCGCGGTGCGGAGTGGAATGGACCAGGCTGTCCCCACCGGAGGGAAATGGAGCCCGGAAAACGGATTCAGGCAATTATCACGATTTTTCCCTCGTCGTATTCGGGCGGTCCGTGAGTACAGTTCGTGAGGAGCAGCTCAGCCGCAAGCATATTCATGGCCAAGGCGAAAAGAGGAATGGTGGTGATTGGTACAGGGAAAATTCCAACAAAGTTTTTAATATTTAAATAAAGCAAACCAATTACGAAACGATAAACATACATCAATTGGTGGAGATAAAACAGAATATTGCCCTTGATGATACGCTGGAAACATTTAATCGGATGTCGAGCATTGATCATCAGCAGCATGCCAAACGGGGTACGATAAACGAATGTTCTGCATTTTCTAACGCAACGTCTTTGTTGTAGTATAAATTACATGAAAACAACCGATAGGGGATGTAATTCTTAATGACCACAACATTACTACTCCACGAGAATTGTTCAGAAAAACGCTTCAGTAGGGGTTGATCCTTCACTATTAACGATTAGTGCGCTATCCACCGCAAGAAGGAGATGGTAAAAATGCAATTAGTACAGACGCAACGCAACACATTTATCACCAGGATCCGGAGGGTGTGCGTTACAAATGGCCCCGACCATCACATCGAAACAGCGACAGGGAAGTCTCGAGGCAAAGATTAAGAACGGAAATAGAAGAAGAAAAAAACCCAACAGCCAACCTTCGATCCCAATGTACAGCCTCTCCTCGTCGATTGTAATGAGTAGGGGACGACATAGTGGTGAATAGGAAAACCATCATCATTTTCTTTCCTCCATCACGCACACAGCAACAGACAGCGCCGCGGTTTGCATCAAGATAGATGTTACTCCTGCGTTTAACCAATATTTAGCCAATATTACAAGCAATGAACTCGGACGGTGGGTAGGTGTGGGGCACACATTACGCTCGCTAAACAAATTCGCCATCACCGACAGCCGGCGTTGACCCTCCCTGGTTGTGTGGATTGAGGAAACTTTTTCAATTCCAATCCAATTTAGATGCGCATATCGGGGGTCATAAATAAAAAAAAAAGAACAGGAAAGAAAATAATCAAATCCAACCCTCCTTCTCCTCCCAAAAACAACATCACGACATACGCGCACACACACACGCACACCCTTCCGGCGCTTAGTTTGAATAATTGCGGCATTATACGGTCGATATCAGCTGTAGCACCCGCACTGGCAGCAGCAGCAAACACCACCATAAATCAGCGGATTATTGTGTCAAAATATTCCGCCCCCTGCTGCCTCTCGGCATCCTTCTTCCCCACCACTCTCTTCACACATTCATCAAGATCGAGCCCCCAGAACTATCTTGATTGAGTAGAAATCGACTTGGCACGTTGAAGAGGGAGGAAAAAAAAATCGGAACGGAGGGTTCTTCACGCACTCGAAGCATCCTCGATCGTCGATGGGATGATTTGTTTCGCGGGGTTTACGGGACCATCTTTCGCTCCTTCTAGTGCCGCGGTAGTGCGAGCGTTAAATACATAATCTATCGGATTGGCAGGACTCAGGACTTTCCAACTTTCCAAACGCGTCCATAAGGTGCTCGTTACCATACTGTGGGTTAGGATAAACTTTCCTCGGGTCGCGGATCGCGTTAGGCAGCTAAAGGACACCGAAAGCGTGTGGCGGTGTGTGGTCTATCTTGCACGACCATAATCACGCACACAACGCTCACAGTCCAGCGCCGGTGCTTATCGCTCCTATCGCCGCTAAGCGCGTGGCCACCACCCTCTGCGGTGGACGAAGGATGCGTTCATTTTGTTCACCTCCTGGCCCTACCACTGCCCTTGGCCCCGGTTTTGTCTGGTGTCGCGTGGCGCATTCAGTAGCGCAATCCAATTAAAATTACAATCAGCCCAACCCTCGCGATGTGACCACCGCCACATCCCCCGGCTGGTGGTGGTGGTGGTGGTGGCCTTGAGCGACGCAAAGGATAAGGGGATCCATCTTGTAATGTTTTGTGTACTTTTTGCTGCCCGCCCTCTTCGTTTCCATTTTTTTTCTCTCACTCTTTCTTTTGACAAAGCCTATCTCTGGCCCCCGCCGGCTTTTGCAGCGCCGCCAGAAGGTGATGGTCATTTCATAAAGGATACTAGGTCCTCCAGCACTTCAGCGCGAAGGTGTGCCGAAGGAAGGCGCAGCGGAGGGAAATTATCCTTCGTTAAATTCGGTCATGAAATTAAACACAAAATGCAGTAGCAGGAGTCGCAGCAGGAGAAGGAGGAAAAGATAGCCGAAAAGGAAAGAAACAGACAGCCCGGCATTAGGGCCCGGCGTGTCTATAAGTCGTGTACCAGCCTGTTTTTCTTCTCACAAATTTCCCCGAAGCAGGAGGGGGATTCAACTGACACGCAGGTTGGTGTTTTGGGCGTTTAAATGAGAGAAATGAATTTTGCAGTAATTTTACTCCTTCAGCTGCTGGTGCCGTTGCTGGAGGTAGACATTAAGAAGAAAGAAAAAAAAAACACCGCCCAAAAGTTGTTAACCCTTTTTATCTAATTGAGTTTCTCATCTACTGGCCAGTCGCTTGCCCCCTGCCTCTCTGTCTGCCTCCCAGCGAGCGAGAATTGGCAAATGAACATGAAGGGACCCCGGACGAAAACAAAACGTTAAAAAGGATCCTAATCCTAATTAATTTATTCAAATTAAGAACGATACAAGCGGCAGATAATAGAATAAAGGTTTTTTCTCTCGCTCGCTCACTCCAGGCGCACTGCCTGGCCTTTGGATCAAGAATGCCACTCTCGAACGGCGCCAAAGGTTTGCGAAAGCGAAGCAAAAATGGACGGAAAAGGAAAACGGACGCACAAGTGGTACAGGAACAAAAAGAAAAAAAATACGAGAGAAAAGGACATTCCTTGGGTATCGCGCCCATTCCTTATCACTCGTTTGGCGCTCGGCGCCCTCCTTTGTTTCCATTCGCCGTTGCGTTGGTCGCTCATCAAGATGCTGATGATCATTAGAAGGCGACCACCACATTTGTCGTAAGAGGGCAGGGGGTTGGAAAAAGGGCGGCTGTTGAGGCGGCTGCGGAGGAGTCCGCGAAAACCGTGGCGTGGTGGCAGTAAATTGAATTGACCGCTCGGGGTAGGTCCAACAACGTCCAATGTCACCGCATCACCGGCCCCGACTCGTTGCGGTTGCTGCGTGACGGTAATTAACAGGAAGCGCCCTCGAGCCACCCTTCCCTACCCCCTGGGAGTGCTCAGTTTATGGAATGAAAAAAGAAGAAGAAGAAAAAAAAGGAACGGACACAAAAGCGACTAGAACTTACCTTTTGGCTGGATGTGAATTATCCTTTTAAGTTAATTATATCCTTAATTACGCTGATAATATCGCATTATCTGGAAGAAAGAACGAGAGAGAGAGAGAGAACATAAGAAAAAAGGATCAGAAAGAAAGGGGTAAACAAGTCTGGCCCCCGGCGTTGGGTGAGTTGTGGTGGTGGACTAAGATGAATAAAGGCTCCGGGGTGGTTCTCTGGCTTCGCCTCCACGAGAGCCTTTCAAATGCCACGCCAACCGACAACGCAGCCATAGAGGCAGTTCCAGGCAGAGGAGTTTAAGCGTGTCTACGCCCTGTACGGGTACGATGCGCGCAGCAAACCGGGCGGCAAAAGGATTCGCCAGAACCGACCGACCGACCGACGCAGGGCGCCCCCCCCCCTACACCAGGTTAATTATTTTTGGCCGCAGGTGAGCCCACTGGAGGGTACCGTGCGAAGGAGAGAGGGAGGTTTCGGGCTAGATTTAGGTTAATTAGACTTCATCATCAGCAGTCGAACGGGAGTTCCGTGAGGGGAGGGACAGAGTGGGTTTTCCTCCTTCTTTTTTTTTTGTCTTTTTTTCTGTCTCCCATTTTTCGTAGCATTTCTCATCCACGAAATGGGAATGGCTTTTCATTTACTTTGTTCCATAACCCGGTGCGGCCAAGGTAATTCCATTTTTGTTTGTGCTTTTGCCGCTCATTGTGAGCGTGGGTGTAATGGGGAAAAGTGTTAGGAATTGTGAGATTTATTTGCGAAAATTTATTGTTGGCCCTTCTATTTAATTTCTCATGGATATTAATTGCTTTTTATCCTTTTATGTCGTTCCTCTTAAAATGTGGCTGTTTCGCTTAAAACTAAATATTTAAAAATATCAATTTGTATCAATTCCTTTAATTAATCCAATTTAATCAATTCTCTCTCTTTAAATTCTGGTTCAGAAAAAGCTGCACATCTGCCTCGAGTTTGTCGCGTTTACGTTTAGGCGCACTCTAAAGCTACTTCACTGAGCTAGCTGTTACTTAACTAACATTATTTTCCCAATCTTGACTAAGCTTTTCCCTTTTACCGATGTGTGATTTAGTAGAAATTATTATTATCAGTAGTAACGAGATGCAGCAATTAAAAGAGTAGTGAAAACAGGAGTGAAAGAGTATTAAGTGAAAAAAGTCCTCAGCAACTCTTTTCTAATAGCAATTCGACCGATAGCAATAGCAATAATAGTAATAGTCTATAACAATTTGGTTTTGACCATTATGCTCGTTTTTGGAATCCTGAAACGCCTCTCTTCGTAGTACACACTTTTTTCGACATCTAATCAAAATGCCATGCCATAAGCATTACCTTTTGGGCAGGGTAAGTGCATTAAATGTCATTGTTGCAATTTTTTAGAACACTTGATTCAGTTTTCAGCAGAAAAGATCCAAACCTGTGTCTCGAAAACAACCGTAAGAATTAAATTTCAAAATGGTTAAATAAGCATTCAAAATGGTAAAAAATCGTTCGAAAATAACCCCCTTAACACCTTTTGTTTTTGCCTTTAGCCCAATCTCCTCGTGGGTTTCCCATTGTTTCGAAGTACGAGCTACAAATGCTACAATAGTTCGGCCCCTCCAAAAGCTTCTACAGTAGATTGCGAGCAAACGCCGGCGCTTATAAACAAAAACATTCACTCGCGCTACGAGGTTTTTCCTTTTGCCTTGTCCGAAGTGTCGACATTGCTTGCGCTGCTGCTGCGAAGCAAGAAGATCGAAGAAGAGGAAGCGCAATCGCGCCTCTCGTATCGTATCGTGTGCGCAAAGTAACGAAGTGGAAAAAGCTCCATTACCGGGCTCCTTCACCCCCCACGCTAGCCCCCGGAGTAGGTGCGCTATCGACGCCTTCTTCCGGCAGACCGTCTGCCGCCAGACGAGAACGAACGAGCGAACGAACGAGCGGCTGACTGACGCTGTTGAATGGGCCCCGGTATGCGCCAAACAATTGGGCCATCGTGCGTGCGTATGTGTGTCCGTGTGTGTGTGTGAGCATATATGAGAAAAGGGAGGACCACCGAAGGGTGGCAGGGGTGGTGGTATCGATTCGATCAATTAATTAATTAAAGCCTTAAGCCCTTAAGAGCCTTGGCGCAGCAGCGGCAGCAGCAGCAGCAACGACGAACACATGTAAGCCAGAGTGCCGGGGTGGGTGGTGGGTGGTGGGTGGCTAGCTGATGATGACGATGACGACAAGTGAGTGAAATGTTTGCCAGCGCCCCGGCATGCATGGGAAGCGCGCGAGAGAGAGTGAACGCCACCCATATGTGTGGCTGTGTGGCTGTGTGTCTGTATGCGTATGTGTGTGTGTGTGTGCTTCTCTCAGGGCAAAACCCGTATCAACCCCTCTCCCCCCCCCCCCCCCTCCAAGTGCCTATTGTGTGCCCAGAAGTCTAATAAATGAAGCCAATTAGTGAGCAGCCGCCATCGTGGGCCCGCCGGGATTCGTCCTCGTCATCGAGCTGATGCTGCCGGAGCCGGGAGGTGCCGAGGTGCCGAGGTACGGTGCTGAAACTTGAACCCGCGTGCGTAGAGTACCAGCATCTATGCTGCTCCAGCTCGGCCTGGATCGGGATTGGAAGGGAAAAAAGGAATCCAGAGGAAATGGAAGAGGTGCAGCACACACGACGAACCCTGGCGCCTCTTACTGCTGCTGCTGTTGCTACTCGCCACACACACACAGACACATTGAGAGGCTTTCGATGATTTTTTCCTCAACCTTGAAGCCACTTGCGCCTCCACTCACCAATCGCCACCTGATTGAAAGTTTCAAGAGTTTCTGGAGCGGCGTCCCGGGAAAAAGCGGAAGAAGCAAACACCTAACACGCCGAGGAGGAGGAGGAGAAGGACGAGGAGAAGGAGGAGTATCCACAATCACTGCACGGAAGGAGGATATCCCATTTTCTCAATTAGTGAACGGCGACCTTCCCTTCCCGTTTCGGGCTTTCCGTAAACCTTCCTCGGCTTCTGGAAGGAACGAGCAGACCGTCCATCGAACCGGAGCATCCCGGATCCCCGGAACGACCATGTCGATGATGATGATGATGATGATGATGCAGCTCGGCATCATCCTCACCAACCGGCGCGGGGGAAATAATTAGTGCAATTGTTTGATTTTGGCCACAGACGCCGTCCATTTGCAGAAAGTTGGCTAATTAGTGGCGTATGAATGTCCTTCCTTCCTTCCATTTTCGGGCAGTGCCCTTCCCTCCTCCTCCTCCTCGATCTGCGTCGTTACAAAGCATGTCGTCGCCGTCATCGTCATCACTATCGACCCGTTGGCCTCGCAAACTGACGGTCCCGACCAACCGACCGACCGACAGCCAGCAGCGTTGTCAGTGACAGCGAGTCAGTGAGAAGCTGCTCCATTTCCTGGAAGCGCGAGCGCAGACCCCCCCCCCTCCCGCCCTCCCCCGGTGACCGAGGGTCGGTCGGACATCCGTCAGCTTTGTCAAAATGATGAATATTAATTAATTAATCCGTTTTCTTGGCAGCCTGGAGTGCCGAACGGAGGGAGGAACGGGGCGACGGGGCGTGGAAAAGGGGAGTGTGTTCATTAGTGGCGAGCTCGTTGAGCGTGCGTGTGTGTGTGTGTGTGACCTTTTCGGTGCATGTGAAATGTGGTCGACACGCTTCAAGATAAGCGCCGGTCCCAAACAAATCACCCTTCTCGTGGTGAGGATAACGCCATCGACAGGCTGGGCAACAAGCATGCAAACAGAGAGAGGAAGAGAGACAAAGAGCGAGAGAGAGAGTCAGAGAGAGAGAGAGAGAGAGAGAGAGAGAGAGAGAGAGAGAGAAAAGGTGGTACAAATCCAAAAAAGGAAGCAAGTCTTTCTAGCAGGTTGCTTTATGCTAATTAATGCCAGCCACTGTTCAACGCATAAATGCTTAATAAAACGTTTTGCTAAACAGATTTACTGGAAAGTAATTGAACCAAAGCAGCATAAATAACAACCAGGAGCTAGAATCCCTGTCTAAAATATACGCTCATTAGTTCTCTCTTAAGGGGGGGCTTCGGTATTTTATTTTATTTCTTCGCATTTACTTTTTACATTTTTTTATGAGTGCTTATCCTTTCAAGAGTATTGTGTAAAATTTTGGATGGAAACAAAACTGATAAAGATATTGATTTTTGAAAATCCGCCTTCCGTACAAGGCTCAATGTATCTCGCAACTTTAAATCGCGTTTCCCAAAACCAACGTCACTGACTTTGAAGGTGCCCATCGTAGCATAAAAACTACTGGACCGATCGATTTGAAATTTTGAACATATTATCTGTACACTCTTGGCAGGTAGCTCCGTCGAGTTCTTATAAAAATTGTTGATACTTTTTTCAAAATATTTTTTAATTAAGTAAAGTGTCGTTTTTTGAGGCAACATCGAAAAAAGCGTCACTTTTTCAACTTCAATAGTCTGCCAAAAATCGAAAAATAGGAAATTTAACAAAAACTCGACGAGGCTTCCTGGATAAACTTATAATTTAACAAAAAAAATATGAATTTGTATTTTTCTGATGACCCACCACCTCGCTACGATGGGCACCGCAAAAAGTACATTTTTGAAATTTGCCTTTCTAGATTGGATGCCATGAACGTAGTTTTGATCAAATATTCCCCAAAGTAATACCAAATTCTCTTGAAAAGTTGTAGTTTAAAATAAGATTATTTTGAAAAATTAAAGTTGAATGGTTTCTTCACTAAAAGTCGTCAAAAATAAGCCTTTTTTGACCCGAAATAACCAAAGCCCCCCCTTAATCTTATAACCAGATTTTTATTAAATACCTCATTCACCTCATTCAATGCACCTCATTCAAAAATAAACTTTGTGCGTTGCATTTTGCAAAACCCACTTATTGACGTTTCCAGCAATACCGCAACATATCGCGCCTCTGATGGATAATGACGTGTGACTCACGGAACCGTGAACCGCGACTTTCCACTCCTCCACTGACCACTGCTACTACTGCTACTACTGCTGTAGCTGCTGCTGCACCAACCGTGATCCATCAAACCATTTGGCCACAAATACAACCCCGCAGATTGATTGTTTGCCTTCAACATCAGCAACAGCAGCAGCAGCAGCAACAGCAGCATCAGGAGCCGCCAGCAACTAGCAACGCATTACCGCGAAGTTTGCCTGTCCTCCATTCACGTCTTCCCTTCCCCCCCGCAAGCCTGACACTTTGGCTGGAATTGAGTGCCAATTTGTGCATGTGCATCGTTACCCACCTGCATCGACACGAGACGAGAGGAAGGAAGGGAGGGCACACACACACACACACATACGCGCGTGGTCCTCGCGCCACGCTGCTGCTGCCGGCGTTTAATTGAAAACAAGAATGATAAGTTCATTAATAATTCGCACGACCAACCAACCAACCAGCCCGCCAGCCAGTCAGCCTCCCTGCGGCGAGCTTCTAGCCTGCTCCTCCTCCTCCTCCGGTGTACGGCCCACGGTCCCAGCTACCGGGACATGCGTCTTTATTTTTCCTACTAACAAGTTGCCTCTTCGGCCTCCCGCACGCCTCCTTCCTTCTTTACTTTTTTCTTCGTTTTTGCTGCTTTGCTCCATTGCTCCCCCTTCGTTCGTTCGTTCGTTCGTTCGCTCACAGCAGGAAAGGAAGGGTTTTGCGCGAGCGAAAAAGAATCCAAAGAATGGTTGCCCTTGACACCATGCCTTCCATCCATCCGCGGCGAGGCGATTCCATCCATCCGGGTTCTCGCGATTCATCATATCACTCGAGTGGCTTGCATTTTCGGATCTCCGCTTTGGTGCCGGCCCCGTACACCATCCGCCATCGACGCGCGACGATGACGACGACAACGACAAGTCACGAGGTTGATGAACAGAGCAGCTCGTGGGACGAGCACAGTGCACTTTACCAGCTAATGGCGCTGGTGCACCAAAGGGTGATGCAGCCAACGGTAGGTGTGTGTCTGTGTGTGTGTAGGTAGCGCCACCCATCTCCACTGGGACCGATGGAACCGCTGGAACCGATGGATGGATGGAATCGCTTCATTAAACGCACTCTACTGACTATCAATGAATTAATTAATAATGTTCCTAATTAGTGAGACATTAAAAATGTACATTCGCTTCTGTGTTTTTGCTGTTACTGCTTTGTTGTTGCTTTTTGGGACCACAGTTACCACGGCATGGTACGATCTCTATCCTCCTGCAGCCCGTCGTTTATGGCTATCGATGATTAGTGTCGTGAGCGCTGATAATGGGTGGCGGCGTGACCGATCCACCGACACCGAAGATGACGTCACTGTCTGGTGTATTGGAGGTATTGGACCCTATCTCTTGGGAGTTCATTTAAATCCCACATCATTAGTCGCGTTAAAAGGGTTACAAACGCAAAAAAAACCGCACGCTTGGTTCTCAATTACTCAAAAGACGGATGTCAAAGGTTTTCGGGGGGGTCAAAACGGTTCCGTTAAGCGAGCGTTAAACTAAAGCGCAAATCCTTCTGTGCTGTGAATGGAAGCCCCGGCGATCCAGAAGTACCATCGATCTGGCCTCAAGTGACGGAAAGAGGGAACCAAACAGGCGGACAGGCCAATTGTTGACGGCCTATAGGGCTCTTATGAAACCGTTTTCGATGTTGCAGCGGCAGCAGCTGCTGCTTCTAGACCTCTACAGCTGCCGCTCTTCCTTGATTCGCGTCTGGCATAAGCGGCGATCGGTGAAGTGTTGGTGAGAATGGTCGCTCTTCACTGAGTTGCGTCAAGTTGCGATTCAAAGCAAAAAGGCGATTGCATTACAGGGTAGTTGATTGGTTGAAAGGTCAATTGAATGTACATCTGGCAGCTAGTAGGAGCGACAAAACGAGGTTGCATCTCGCGAGATCCTTAATTTGTGTCAGCTGAACTCCAAAGAAGGTTTATTCCAAATAATATTCGACCAACTGGATACAGATATCCTAGAAAGGATATCTGGTGAGTGGTTCGTCCGTTGAATCACTCCTCAACAACTCTTTGAATTGGGGGCTCGCAAATCCAATACACAGTGTCTCAATCCCAATCCCAATCACGTCCATCATTCCACTTCACAAATCGTTTCCCATTTGTGGTTCCCCGAACATTCTCCGTCCGAAATCGGAACCCAATTGGTAGCTTTCAACTGCGATTTCTGCTGCTGCTGCTGCTGCTGCTGCACTGCCCACGACAGTTGCTCTCTTGCTCGGATCGGACTGTGCGTTGGCGTTCAATTAAAAACCTTCCGCAACAAATAGTCACCACAAACACACACACGCATACATGCGCACACAGAAAGACGGTCGGGCAATTTATTTCCCTTCTCTTAATTAGTTGTCCACTACACACTACATCACGCCCCACGGTCCCAGGGAAGGCGATCGAGATCGAAAACAACCCCCCCGCCCCAAAATCCCCTTCGCGATCCAAAAACTCCTCCAACACGAGGAAAGGAACGTAACGCAAACCGAGAGAGGGGAGAGAGAGAAGAGGAAAGGTTAATCCCAAACAGGCGACGACGACGACAACGAATCGACGAAAAACTGGCCAGGGGTCCGGCCACTGACTAATTGCTGCACCATTTTAGTTGGCCAGTAATGAGACTGCGCGCCCCCTACCCCTCCCCCCCAGACCGGACCAAACCAGCTGCCTGCTGCTGATCAGCACCGGAATGGAAACTTCCGAAAAGTGTCCATCCGTCGGGGCCACCGCACGCTATCAAGCCGAACCATCATCATCATCATCATCATCATCCCGACCCGACCCGACCGAACGGAACGGAACGCGGGAGGAAGATGATCGGAAGACGATCCGAAACACATAATGATCGAAACACTATAAATCCATCGTTAATTGGAACGTATTTAATGGGGAATTAAAACGTTAATTATCTTAATTAGTCACCGAGGGTTAGTTGGCCAGCGTGCGCGCGCGTGACACACACACACACACACACACACACGATCACGGAGGCCACGGCCACGACGAGGGAGACGCGACACTCGGAACGGAGTGCGCGGTTTCTTGGAAAACGCAACAAAACGTCAGGAGGAGGCTAGCTACCCTTTTGTTTTGCGAATGCGATTCCACTAGAAGGGGTGGTGTGGTGGAGGCTGCACTACCACCCCCCCCCCTCCCTCCCTTCCCCATTATCATCCCTTTTTTTGTCTTCTTGTTTGTTTATGTGTTTTGTTTTTTTGTCAGTTTATGCTGCGTATGTTGGTGGACGCGCAGAGAGGGTTCTCTTCTTCTCTATTTCTTTCTTTCTTTCTTTCTTTCTTTCTGGTGAACATCATGAGCACGGTTTTGCTTTCGATCCGATTCCAATCAGTCTCGATTCCCCTCAGCCCCTTTCCGAACCGATCGTTCTGAAAGCATCCCAAACGAACAGAGAGAGAGAGAGGAGCAACGGACGGGGATCATTAGAAACGAAACTGCGCCGGCTACCATCCGTGTGCGTCCAATTAACGATCTTCGGCCGGGTTGTTTGGTGGCCCACAAACACACACACACACACGCGGGCGCGCACGCTGGATCGCTCCTTTGGCATCCGATTGTTGCGACAAAAATTGTCAAATCAATCCGCATCAAACAAACGCGAGGTGATAGTCCCTGTAGTGCATGCTGGTGGTGTTGGTAGCGATGCTCCTTATTGTTATTCCGGCCAACGTCTCATTAGCCTGCCCTTACACCGTTTTCGGAATCAACTTAAGAAAGGTGACCGTTAATCATAAGTTAACTGTTTAACTGCAACTAAATATTGGTCCAGAATTTCTAGTCAGCTTCCAACAGTAACTAACCACTAGACACACAAAGTAAACTTCTGCTGCTCAACTAGTACCGAGCGAAATGCTAGTAAATAACATACCACACTAACTAAACCACGTTTATGTACCGTCCATCCTTCGTTGGAATTAATTCGGAAACTGATTTTCAATTACTCCTTGAGTACATATTCCAATTAAAATTGTAATTAGCGCATTCTCTATCATTTTTCCAGAAACGCAAGGCATTTCCCCGATGATCGATGACGATTTCTATTGTCAAAAGTTGAGAACAATGGAAACAAACGGAACGGTGTATCACACTCAAAGGACAGAAATGCCTTTTTGGACGCTTATAATACGCAAAAGCATACTACTGTGTCCAAAAAATAAGCTGGCATTAGATTTATTTTGAAAGTGCCATAATTTTTTATCCAAATATATTTTTTGCCTTCAAAGTAATCCCCAGGCAAAATGCACTTATGCCGACGATTTTTCCAGTTTTCGAAACACGTGAAAAAGTCGTCTTTAGGAATGGCCTTCACCACCTTCCTCGCAGCTGCTTGAATCTGCTCTACCGTGTCAAAACGGTGTCCCTGGAACGAAATTTAAGGCTTGTCCGATAGTCAGAAGCCACATTTAACCAAATCAGGCGTATATGGTGGTTGTAGAACGATATGACTAGAGGTTTTGGCGAAAAAGTCACGGCAAACCAACGCAGTGTGAGATGGGGCATTATCGTGATCGAGCTTTGACGCGCTTGAGATGA
Organism: Anopheles darlingi; assembly: GCF_943734745.1. Lineage (NCBI taxonomy): Eukaryota > Metazoa > Arthropoda > Insecta > Diptera > Culicidae > Anopheles > Anopheles darlingi. Next base: position 74,430,794 of record NC_064874.1, on the reverse strand, counting down.
AAAACATCATTATCGAAAACAACATCACAGATTGTAATTGGCGGGTATTTTTGATATGCCAATATCATCAGCAAAGTCTCTTGTTGTTAAACGTTCACAAAATAATACGTATCTCAAACACCAGTGAATATTTTGACGTAAAACTTGTCATGGTTGTCACTAACAGTGCTGAAAACCTAAAAAAAATAAAAAAATTTAAGATAGGCCCTTTAAGCGGCCAATTTGGACACCGTGTCATCTTACTTTTTGGACACAGTAGTGTCTACCAATTGAGTCATCATTTACGCTGTTGAGCTGCCAGTAATGTGTTCCCTTATATGCTCGCTTTATCCAACGCACTTTCGATCCCGTATGATGCGCAAAGATGAAAGCATCAGATCGATCGCGTATAATCCAACTCCACGGACGGATACACACACACACACACACACACACACCTACAGCGCCAAGAGCATCATCTTAGCATGGCTTGGATTGTATCGCAATCAGCGGCGGCGGCGGCGTCGTCGTTGTTTCGCGATCGGGATGATCGTGGCAATGGCGAAAGATCGCTCGCTTGCTCGTTAGCTCCAAACCAAGGAATCCAATTGGCGAGCCCCGGGGGAGGGTACCGTGGAGCACCATCCTTCCCCCCGTCTGGTTGCGCTGGTCAATAATTTATCATTATTGGGTCCGTTTTTGCCGACACCCGCCACACGATGCCGCCGGAGGTAATTGATTTACGGTAACGCCTTTAACGGTTCTGCGCGAGATCGCGACCGACCGACCGACCGGACCGACCCCTAATGTTGCGGTTGTCGAGGGCGTCGGTTCCAGCCTCCTACCCGTACTCACCCCGTAGTACTCACTCCGCCATGTGGCATGTGAAGGTGGTGGTAATGATTGTGCGGCCGCAAGCAACGACTTTAATTTCTTCATTACTTTCGCCAGCGGAGCGCCGGCCAACCGGAGGCTGAGCCTATGGCGGCCACTCCAAAACCACCAATCTACCAGTCGCTAGTCGGCGCACAAATCAGCTCCTTTGCTGGCCCTCCAGAACACCGACCGGGGAGGAGCGGGCACAGGCAAATGATACACAAGCGCGGCACATTCGCACCAGCGCCAGTGGGCTCCAGCGTTAGGGCCCCACTCGAGGGGGACGCTCGAAGGCACCCACCCCCCATTCAGGCCTGTTGTCTGTGTACCGCGCGGTGCAGTCCAGTCCTCGCACTCCGCGCGAGCGCGCGCGCTAATGAACCACTTACTGACACTTAATAAATTGAGCCTCTTATTTATTTATTCTCCCGTGATTAATCCACCTGAGGTGATTATTACCTTAACGAAATGACGACGACGACGACGACGACGACTTTTGACGACCTGGTTGGAGCCCCCTCCCCGGGGGTTGGGGGTTCCTAGAGGGCCATAAAAAGGACAACCCGCGGTGGAGATTGAGTATGAAAGCGAAGGAACAACTGCTGCTGCTGCTGCTGGGGGTGCCAGCGGTGCCAACACCATTCTGCGGGCACGCCCTCGGGTGGTCTGTGATCTCCTAAAGCCCCCGTTGTGCGTTTTGTAGTCGCCCATTTCGGTTACAGTTTTGTGGTTGCTCGGTCGTCGTCGTCGTTGTCGTTTCGCCTCACAACAGATTCCAGATTGGAGGAGGAAAAGACACCTTAGGGAAGAGCGTCATCTGGACATTTCATTCTAACGGAATAAAAATCTCACTCAATCTGCTTGGTTTTTTTCGTCACGGATTGAAGTGTAATGACGAGTGTTAGTGAAGGGAGCAAAATTCGATTTCATATCCACACAATATCCACGTCGCAGCTCATCAGCACCTCGAAAGCGTCTCCAAAAGACGTTCAAAGTTTCGTTTCTTCGGAGAATTGGATTACTATTACCAGCCGGAGGAGGAGTCGTGTTGCTGTAAGGGATCTGCTGCACTGCGGCCACTTATGGGAGCATTTAAAACTCAATTAAAGCACTTCAAGCGTCCAATCAACCATTAATTACTGTCATACAGGTACAGGACGTCTCATAGCGGACGAGAACGTCTGCACCGTAAGCGTGGACACTCGGAATTCAATTGTCCGGTAATTGCGCTCTTTCCGTCGTCCTTTCTTCCTTCATTCGATGTCCTTTCCGATGGTGGGAAACACACACACACATCCGGAGGGGGCTATAGTTTTACACTCAATCGAAAGATAATTATTGCTTTGCCGGACTTGCTGTCCTTTGTAGCAAGCCCTCTACTACAACACACTTGAGGCACGAGAATGACCGCCATGGCTAGCCATTATTGATGAGTAGTGGTGATAGTGTTGGTTGGTGTTCCTTTTCTTGGTCATATATGGCACACGATAAAGGATAAAGTTTTTGCTGACCTGAGATACCGATTAGAGTCCAAGGCGAAGGAGTTCTTTCCAAGCGAAACCATCACCATCCATCGAGTGGTTCTCTAGGTGTTGGGAACGGCATTCCACCCTCCCCCCTCTTTTAGCTATCGTCTTGTGGTTTTTCCCTTCCCTTCGACAGCTGGTTATTGGTTTCTTCGGTTTACCCCGGGATCGGCCACAGAAACCACCAACTCAACATACACTTCTCGGCAACCGCAAACTCCACTCCTAGAGCTCCTGGAGCAAAGAAGCAAAAGGGAGTGTCAGTGCCGGGTGGTGGTGAGAAAATATTATTTTATTTATGCTGCAAGCGTCGTCGCCAGCTCGCACACCTTCGGTGAAGGCTCTTCCCAACCGCCGGTGCTGCCGGTGGATTGAGCAATCAATGAGGTTTCTTCGAGGTGACGACATATGGCGATGTGTCATCATTATCGCTTACTTGTCGCTCCTATCAAAACACTCGTCCGCATTGCGTGATTGCAAACTTCACGCAGAAGAAGCAACTGGTTGTAAGGAACATACAAGTTCTGGAAGCAAGGCTAAGACAGGACACAAACAAAGAGTAGAATGACGTTGAATTAAGGAATCACTAGACGTAGATCACTTCTTGAAGAAATGATCATCAAATAGGTGAAGGATGTGGCTTTAGTTAGTCCTTTAAGAACATTGTTTTAAGAAGTACAACCCCCCGGTGATTATACAAGGCTCCTGGCAGCAAGCTGTCCCACAAATGGATGCTTCATTTGGCAAACCCACATCCCACTGACCTGATTTTGCGTCTCAATTGACAATGGCCGGCTCCGGGAGCACGCTACATTCCCGCCGCGTGCCAGCGAGTGTCAACGAGTCCGCTAGAACGTTCGAGCACGTCTATCATGTGTCGTTCGCTCCACCACCACGCGCTGTATGCTTACCGTCGTTCTGCCCGGTTGGTCGGGTGCAATGGCTATTGTTCTGTCACCGTTCTGACAGCTGAGACACCAACAGCAGCAGCAGCAGCAGCAACAGCAGCAAACGGACCCCTTCTCGGCCTAGGGCGATCGCGTAGAAAATCGGAATCGTGCGCCATCACCATTTGGGGAGGGGACACGTCGCTTACCTCGCGATACCTTCTGCTGCTGCACCTCTTTTTTCTAATTGAAATAAATTAATGAACCCAAATCTGTGACCAGCGACTGGCGGGCGCTTCTTGCGCTGCAACGCAACCTTCAACGTAGAGCTCACGAACGTTCGGATCCGATGCCAACGACAACGGAGCACCTTGGCATCCGGCCAGGATTGTCGGTGGAGCGCGAAACGATTTGCGGTCTATTAAGATGCTTGACATTCCCGTACCCGATAGCGCTAACAATAGCGATTCGAAGGGATGGGGGGGACCAACACGTGAGTCAACGGATTTTTGAATGACCGAACCGTGGTATAAATGTTGGCCAAGTGCCGCGAAACGAGATCTTCAATAACTGATATGCAATATCTATTTCAAGCCTTGCAGTCGCAGGTCCTAATCGAGATCGCCGTATTTAAATATTGGGAGTAGCCGTGACATGAGTAGAATGCCGTAAATTAATCTCCCTTTTGAGTGACACTAATGGAATCAAAGACGAAAACCCGGAGCTCGCTGGCTCATAAGGCGAGTCGTCTTTTACGAATTCTTCTCCTCAACACATTGTCAAGATATCAAACACCTTCCAAAGTATCACACAGTCACTCCGTGAACGTAAGGTACTCTAACCGGCTATCGCGATCAAGAAAATCGAAAAGATCTTTACGGTGCGTGCGTGCGTCCCGTGGTTCACCTGTGGCCTAATGGCCTTCCACAATTCCGGCTTTCGTCCGAAAATCCAGTTGCAAGCAATTAGGGCCACGTCAAACCGTAACACATACGTCAGGTCAGGACGGCGTCCGTCAGTAGAGAATATGTAAAATTATTCAAATAAACATTTCAACATTTGCGCACCAACCAACCAACGGCGTCGTTAATTGCTGTAGCATAATATTCATTATGTTGTGCGCCTATCATTCATCTGATCGGGATGGCGCAGTGGTGTGTGTGTTTGTTGTTGGTTGTGTGACGGGTTGAGTGGAGTTGCTGTTGCTGCTGTTGCTGCTGTTGCTGCTGTTGCTGGTGATAGCGCAAACATTAACCAGAAAACCTGTTCTATCCATCAAATGGAAAACAAAAACTGGAGAACAACAAAAAAAGCATAAAAACCCATCAAAGAGAGCGGAGTTCCGTTCTAGGTTCCCTTCCCTGGGCCCTCGCACCACCGCACGGCCCTCTTTCCGCCAGACACCCAACCAACCAACCAACCAACCAACCAGCCTTTCGACAGATCTCCGTTAACTTTGAGGGAATTTAGTTTTGGTTGTTTTTTTTTCAAAAATGGAAAACTCATTGCTAGTGTTTACCCTGCTACCATCACCCTTGGACCCTCGAACCCTCTACCACCACCACCCCTTCCAAGAGGAATCAAATTTCATTTAGCGTTTTGAACGGCTGGTTATAATCGTTTTTCGATAGTTTTTTTTAACCTCCCCTGCGAGGACCGTTATATTTATTGAACGACGAGTGCTTGTGAGGAGGAAGGGAGGAAAAAAAGCAGGGATGAGGGATGAGGGATGGAGGAAATGCGCCGGAACGCCGGGTTGAGTGATTTGGAAAAATATCGTCTGATAAATAAAAACGCCGGCATTCTCGCTTCCCCAGGCCCTAGCTCGAAACACCACCCCCACCCTTTCGATCAGGTGTGGGCATATCATCGCATCGCGCCACCCGCACACCCTGCAACCCCTTCGGCATCACAATCATCATCGCAATGCTCGAGGAACGCGTGCAGCAAAACGGGAAGTAGCTCTCGTCAGCTTGGGCCGCGACGGGGCCAACGCTTCATTTTCTTCTTCATTCCTACCGCTGTTGCTGTTGCCGTTTGTGGTAGTGATTGACATTTTAATGGAGTTTCGAAATTGAAATGTGTTTCATATTTCGATGTTTTTCGTCCAAAGGGGTTCCCGGGGGGCTTGGAATTGAATAATTTATATTAGTTTCTCCCGCCGGCCGGCCCGGTTCCGGTCTCGGGCCACTTACCACTTGCTTGAAACACTCGGTTATCACGCGGTTACAATCACCTCGATCACACACACGCACGCGCGTGCGCGCCCACGATACTAGAAAGGAAGGCCAGCTGAAGATGGGTTCGCGCGGGCCACTTCACTCCCAAATTCCCGATTCCGTTGGCCTACTTTGGCCAGCGCGGAACGGATTCTCGGTTTCTCGGACACTCGAGAGACTCGAGGCGCGCCGCAAAAGCAATAGTGTTTCTGCGCGAAATGATTTTTGGGGTGGATTTTGGAGGTGCCTTTCTTTAAAAATAACGTCCAAATCGGAAACGGAACACCCCGGGAAGACCAATTGAAGATCGCGCCAATGATTGATGAGAAGCAGCAGAGCGGTGGAGGCATCACTGCAGTTGTGAATCGCACCTCTTGAGCTTCTTGAATCCCGGGGTTAATGGATTAGCAACACACTCGGCTCGGAGCACAATCAATCGTTGTAACACGCTCGCTGAAGTGGCTGTTCGACGGAACTTGTCAAAATATGCTCATTCCACCGGACGGCCACTGAATTGCATACAGTTCGATGCGTAAGATAGTCAATTCAAGGGAAATGGCATTTTTCAAACCCCTATCTTCAGTCGATGCCAGTCAATTTGTTTGACAGCTCAGCCAGCCAGGCCAGGCCAGGTCATTTCAACATTTGTCTTAGATCTCGTTAAGATTTAGTCGAGTGTGCATTCGATGGATGGATTTGTATAAATAGAATATGGTGCGTTAAGGGGCAGCTGTACCGCAGCATTAATTCAAGTTAAAAAATGTAAAGAAAACATACTAATGAACCTGACCGGAGGAACAACTCAACAACAAAACACCAAACCGACCAACCGGAACACGATCCTCGCTTGATATCATCATTATCGGTTGTAATAGCAATCAAGCGGGCGGAAGGCCCAACCCCAGCCGCGCCACCACTACTGGCTCCGGTCCTCTCTTCACCATTATTTGCCTCTGACACTGACCTGAGGCTGTGCCAATATTGGCCGACGGCATCATACGCTTAATTACTTGATCTGATAGCGATATTCATTTGTTTGCTTACTCTCAAGCCGATTAAACATTAAAGCCAATCAAGCCCCGTAGTAGTGTGTTCGGGTGCGGGTTCGGGATCCCGGGGTTGTTATGTTTTCATGGCCGCCCTGCCTTCCGCCCCCATCACCACCTCCATAAATCATGGATTGCAGCAGCAAACGTAAAAAGTCAAAGTCCAGCCCGGTCCGGTGTGGTACGAACGTTCCTCCATCCATGCTCATCGGTTGCATCGTCATCATTCGGTTGGAAGCGAACGAAATGCCACAAAACCCGAGCGCCCAATAAATCGAACTCAATCAAACTTGAAGGTGCGCAGCAGAGCAGAAGGGTTAATGAAGTCGTGTACTTCGGAGTTCGGTTGCACGCTGCGGGGCTTAGCGTTCCCCGGGGGGCGTGGGAGGTTGTCTAATTGTTCCAAAGAGTGCAGCGATGTATCGCCACAACATGCCCACAAAATGAACTGAACATTGCCAGCAACAACGGGCGCGATGGTGAAGGAAAATGAAAAACAAAATGCAACAACCAACCCCAACGGTTTCGAGAGGGTCGAGGGATTCAAACAAACGAAACGAAGCCCAAACCACGAGGAAATTGATCGAGTCGGAGACTAGCTCCCCCCCCCTTTTCCCCTGCCGCTAGACACGAATGATTGCAAATGAACCACCAAATACACACACACAGAGGCGCGGAAGGCTCGTCTCGTCGTTGGCAGCAGCA
>NC_064874.1:74406056-74418556 GCF_943734745.1 Anopheles darlingi | reverse complement strand
ATGTGCTGCTTTACGCAGCTACCATAACCTTCACTACTGTGCCCCAAAAAACCGTACCGGAATCATCATCATTTACTGACGAACGGTCCCATAGATAGTGACCTATTCTTCTTGAAGAAATTTGTAAATAAGTAAAAGTAAGAAGCTCATAATACGAAAACAATTGTTGAAATCAATAGAAGCAATACTACTTCGAGGTGATGCACGGCACCGTTGAACTTCTAAGCAGCATGATCCGAAATAGTTCGAAAACAAGTCCGTCAAATGACGCAAATGGCGAGGCGCTGATCACATACAGAAGGCACAATTTACCAAACATGAAGCACAGCAGCGAGCGGTAGCGACCGTGAACCGAACGGAAAATCATCTTCGCTCGTTAAGAAATGACACAATGCCTTCTTCATTAGCAAGATGATTTCGGGGATACTTTTTTTCATCTACTTTTCTCTCTCTCTCCTTCTATTTCACTTTCGTTGACGGACGGCCGAACGGTCACCCGGTCTCGGGCGGCTGATTGAAAGGATTGCGCGCGCCGGAAGTCGAATGACACTAGCAGGACTAACGAACGGTTCCACCATTCCAGCTGCCAGCAGAGGACAGACCGAAAGACCGAGCGAGTGTCTCGCCTACTCGCATCCGCTCCCGGGTTCCAATCAAACGTTCATTTGATGTTCGGTTTTTTTTCGAGGGTGACGCGGGGGGGCGTCTCAACATTATGCTCATTTGTTCCCTCATTTGCTTCCCTCTTTTCGTTAATGGATCGTTATGGTGCCGGTTTTTTGTTTGGGTGGGGCGGCCATGCTGTTGGCCCCGCGATGCTTTCGGAAGATAATTACGAAGTGGGTGGTGAGTTTGTTGTGTGGAACTATCCATTTTGCTTTAGTAATAGTTAAAGAGTTTTGAGGTAGTAAAGCGCAAAACTAAAAACACAAATTCACTTCGCTCCACAACACAACACAACCACACCACCACCATCAGCTCGGTTTGGCATTAAACGGGTCCTCGGCGATCATTACACACAGAGAGCAGCAAAACTCCTTCATTAAACTCCGAACGTTGGGGCGGAAACAATGGGACTGGTTACGCGTGTGAGAAAATCCTCTACGGTCCACATCCATGCGTGTGCCAATGGGGAAGGGGTGAGGGTGCGTCCTCGCGATGCCGTTGACGATGGCGGCACAAGGCGGCACAAAGCGGCGGATTCGCTTCGCCACTGGCACGCTCATTAGAATACATAGAATTCGGTACAATTATACAAAACTAAACTTCTATTTTAAACGGACGATCATTAAAATAAATTGCTGCTCGCTCGTCCACCGCCCGGAGCTCGTTATATATCCTTTTAACTGGAAACTTTTCGTCCGCGCGCGCGCGCGCCCTCTGCTAGCGGCGTAGAGGGTGGAGAAGGAGCAGGGAAGAGGGTACGGAGGAAGTAGTGACGCCGTCAGCTGCGACTAGTAGTAGTAGCGGTAGTAGTAGCTCCGCTTGTTTCGGTCTCGTGCTGCAAGCCACAGAGAGCTCAGCACTGTGTGTGTGTATGAGGCCCTTCTACTCCTCACTCACTCTCTTTCTTGGTCTCTCTCTCTCTCTCTCTCTCTCTCTCTCTCTCTCTCTCTCTTTCTCTCTCTCTCTCTCAATCTCTCTCTCTTTCACTGTGTAGGAGGAACAATTTCGTTATTTTTCGATATTCATCCCCAGCAACAACCCGCCCATTACTGAAGGGAGTATAATGCTCCCCTCTCCCCCCGAGGTTAGTGAACAGCTAAACGGTGCTGGGTGGTGGTAGAACATGCAGCATACACACTACTTCTCCTTCTAGCGAAGAAGGACCTTCGCGTGTCTTGGCTGCTGCTGCATCCAGCCAAGCGCAGAGAGCAAGGACGAAGTTGAGTTTTTGGTAAACGACAGAATTGCCGAGCATTTTTCCTCCCCTCATTGGCATTGGTAGTAAAACGGGGGGAATTTTCCTCGGATTTTTCCTACACGAGAAATAGGAGCGTTGCACACAAATTGGCCCTCGAACCCACTCGAACCGGACGCATGTCATGTTATTTAGGGTTGATCGCGTAATTGGTTTAATTACAGGGCGGATGATGGCGAAGGCGAGGGCGAGGGCGAGAAGAGGAGAAGTTGGTAGTTGTTCGCTCACAAATTTCCCGAAAACTGTCTCACTGTCTGGCGCAAGTTTTGTTTCAACTAGTCACAGCTTATTATCTATGGGAAAATGCTTTATTATGTTTCGAAACATTGCAATTTCGTTAAAAAGGTTTAGTTTTATATTCAGAAAAATCTAAAAAGGTGCTGTTACATCTTTCAACCGCGTTGTTATTAAATTTTTGAATATGTTTAGAAAATCACTCAAAAGTCAATAGTCCACCTGACACTACATTGTGTATTTAAAAAAAATATTGTGTATTTTTTCAAAGATATTAAATCAAACAAAACAAACCAAACATTGGTTCATTAAGCAGGACACATCCTCTAGACCCTTAAAACATTGAACAGTTGATCTAACAATGGCCACAGACTCTTGCGGTACCAGAAAAAATCCCGTTTTGAAAATGAGAAAACGTTATATCTACCAGCTTTTTGTTTGCAGTCTGATTGCACCCTCCAATTACGCACACGGATAATGAATTTTCCATTACTCCACGAAACCACTTTACGCCACTACGTCCTTCTCCACATACCCTCTCCGGGAACTGAACCCCGAGGATGACTTCCAAGAAACCATCCGCATTAATTACAACCGCGTGGTTGCGCATCTCGGACTCACTCTCTCGGGTAAACCAAATGCCAATTACAGCAGGACACACATCGAATCGAGCACGCTGGAGGCGCTACGGTGCCACTACCAGGAGATGGATGCCCGGATGGTGAAAGGATGACGTCCGAGCCACGTCCTTGGCACGTGCGGCGGACCACGGATTGACGGACGAGGGACACGTGATACGCCCGCAGGGATACGTCGTGAAAGACGTCCTGCTAGGGAGCGAGACAATGCAGACCATTGTTTGGTGGTCGACTGTGGTTTCTAAACACAAAATGAACCTTTGTTACACCAAGTTTAATTGCCTTAAAGGTCGACCTAATCAACCACACACACACACCGGCTGCATGCAACATTAAGGGATTTAGTTATGCAAAAGCATTATCAAAACATTACCAAACGATCGTCGAATGGCGGCTCAATCGATGATGAGATAATAAAAATTAAGAGCTGCACTTCGCGAATCCGGTGAGTCCTCGGGACCACGGATTGATTTGCGTTACCATACCACAGGGTTCGATCCCTAGTCCCTCCCTCCCTTTCCTCTGGCATGGGCATAACACTCGGTCTAATGATGGTTTCCCAACTCGAACCAACCGCTCGACCGCCGTTGCTGCTGCCACTCAGAGGCAGCTCATTAAAAAGTTCTCCATTTGCTGCTGCTGCCGGCCATCTTCCCTTTCCCCTTTTTGTCGTCCCACCCCGCCCTTCGGGGTGCATCCTGCTCTACACGGTTTGAAACATTGTCGCCAATTAAATCGCCCGGTTGGTACTTAATCGAAACTCTCATTCCTTAATGGAATCGGCGGCACCAGCACCGGAGACTACGGATGATGGGAGTTCGTTCAGCCAGCCAGCCAGCATCAGATCAGATGATGGTGGCGGGCTTTGGCGGGAGGAGTAAATACAAATAAAAAAAAACAACTACGAGCACACACACACACACTGGCTGTCACACGGGCCCGGGCTACGCTCTGTGGCTCTAATTTTCCGCGTTTATCAGCAATCAGTTAATTACAAAGTGCTTTCAATCCCTTTCACAAAGTCCTCCCCGCCCCCGGCGGTCCGGTCTTTTCTCTCGCTCGCTCTGTCTCTCTGTCTCTCTGTTTCGTCGGTGGACTTTTTTTCCACCCTACGCGGTGACCATTGGCACTCGGATCGGAGATTACAAACACGCTCGGATCGGATCCGGATCCGATGATGTTTACCGCTCTCTCTCTCTCTCTCCATCTGAGTTCGTCAATTAAACGAAATGCATTATTGATTGCCATTTCATGTTTCCGCTGGAGCTGGAGCAAGAGGGGCCAATAGAGGGGGGGCGATCGGGTGTAGCCCTCCTGGGTGCTGCACTTCCGGTTGGGAAGATGAGCCGCAACCGGTCGCACTGATGGATCATCGTTTCAGCAGCAGCAGCAACATTCATGCGATACGCGATCACTCGTCTTCACCGTTTCCTCCACTTTTTTACAAATCACAGGACCAAACGGACGCGCGATGTTGAAAGCAGCAACATCGATTGAACGACGATGACGACGATGAGACAGATATCAAAGCGGTTTCGATGCTTTATGCTGCGCTCGCCATCGCACCGTCCTTCGTCGTTGTGCTCGGAAGATAATGACGTAATTAAACACGGATCCCCCGCGTGTATCAGCTCACGAACAACAACGAAAGGACTCACTGGCAAACAATTACCACCGTACACACACGCGCGCGTCCATGTCCTTGTCCACCTCTCCTTGTTCCCTTTTATGTAGTTCGTTTTTTATGCCGGTGAAGGGCTGACGGTAGGCATGTTAATCCTGCCAGCAGCACACACTGTTCATTAAATGCCGTTTCGTTAATTACGCCCGCGCCCCAGCGATCCATTCCTCCCCTTTCCATCATGCGAGCTATTTTCAAACAGTCACGAGCTACGAGAGATTCCCTTGATGGATCGAGTTTGGTTGAGTTTGATCTTTTTTTTTTTGCCGGTCTGGATCCGGTTTGCAATTTAATATCGATGGAGTGTAATATTTTAATTGATAAAAGGCTCGATAAGTATGCGTTCAGAGAGTGTTTCAGCATGAGACCCGCCGGGTAATCGGAAGTTGGAAAGGGATAAGTGATGGTGATGATGGTTCGAATTCGCTATTTATTAGTTTGATTTTGTTTGATTTTTTTGTTGCAATAACTTACTTTCGTTCAAACATCAAACATTCATTTAATGTACATTCATCTCCCATTATTTTCCAAATAAATGGATGGAATTTTCTTTGATAAAATGTTTGTTTTTTTTATTCTTTATAAAAGGTGAAAAAAGAAAATTAATCAATCTGCAACATTCTTACCGTATGCCTTCGTTGCTATGCGAATTAATTATGCACATTTAAAACATATTGCGTCGTAATGAGGAGACAACAGGAAAGCGGGGAACCTGGGACCTAGCGTAAACATGAGAAAGAGGATCAAGCTTTTGTCAATCAGTTCAACTACTCCACTGAAAACCCCCGACATGCATATCGTAGCAATCAGTGAGCGAGCGAGCGATTACATTGAAAATCAATTTTAATTGCCGATTAATTGTAGGGCGCCCCCCTTGCATTCCCGATAAGGCGATAATTACTGTCGAGTGCATACAGGAAAGTGCAAACATGCAATGAGCAACGTATGATGATCTCTCCCACTGTTGGTCGAAGGGCAATCTGGTTCCGGGGGGGATGAGCATGCGAGTTGTAAATGTTAATGCTCGATAGCAATTTTGCAATTTGCGCCCGAGCATAACAAGCGAAACTCGATTGCTGGTGAAACAGAGAGACATTGGCCTGATAGGGACAAACGGCCAGGCAGACAGCCGAACCCTGCGCCTGCGATTACAGCACCTAATCCCTTCCCGCTTCCCGGCAGCTACGTTCGCATTTACGCGATAATCCTTGACGGATTAAAGTTTGGAAAAAAAAAAAACAGGTCTAAAGAAACGAACCCAGGAATGCCACATGCAGGTGCTCTCTTCGTCTGTCTCTCTCTCCGTCAGTTAGTCAGATCCCTTTCTCGTATCATCAACACAAGCTGCTCGCTAGCTGGCCACTCCTCATAGCAAATGGTCAATTATCTCGTGGACCCTGAAGTCCCCCCAACTAGGGAACAGTTTGATTCCTATGCAAGGCCCCTTATAAAACTTGATTACAACTAGAGATTTATGACGATTTTACTGCTGCTGCGCAACATCAACGACCCTCGACGACGAGACGCATCATGTTTTCTGATTGGCTGAACTCATCATCATCATCAGCAGCAGCAGCAAAGTCGCAACCCGGATCGGTTACGGCGGTTTGGCTTTATGGCCATGGCCGACTGGCCGGTGATGATTATTAACATGTAAGCAGATTCCGCGCCTTCGATTCCGAATGCAGCTAAGCTTGATAATTAAGTCGTGAAGAAGTGAGTCTATTTCCACAACTTACCTTCCTCGCTTGGCTGTTGACCGATCATCCCCCGCCTTCCGACGAGCTTCACTTGCGTGTCCGTTTCTGAAAAGGAAATGAAGGAAAAAAAGGTGAAAAATAGATAAGAGAAGCTCCTCGAATGGTTAAGAAGCGAACAAAAGCCGTAAAACTGAACATTCATCCTTTTGGATATGTTTTATTTAAAAACCCCCGGAAAAACCATTCCGCCATTGCACTGCCGCCGAATGCATAATCCTCACACCAGGCTCACCCCATCATCATCAACACCAGGCTCACCATCATGAGGATGCGGCGTACTACATATCGCGCAAATTAAGGCAAGTGCTTTTGAACATCAAACTTTACGATCGTTTATGAATGATTAGCAAGGCAACTGGCCTCGCCCGGGTCCCGGTCGCCGGTCCCTGGTTGATCAGAAACCGCGAAGATAAAGCTGTTAAAACGAATGCCTCAGAGCCTAAAAATGATAATGTATTCGAGCAGATAACGAAAAGGCGTTAACTGCATCCGCGACACCTCGCAGGTTGTATTATTGTGTGTGGAGCGGGGGATAATAATGAACCTGCTGCATCCCTTGCGCTGCTCATAGATCTCGCCACACTTACAGATAGGTGGTAGATAGTGGGCCCCAAAAGTACAAAACATCAGCGAAGATAAAGCCGGGAAAATCCTTCAAACTAACACGAACACGCCCGAAATGAAACAATACATTTTCCATGAGCGTGTGAATTGTAATTTTCATCCCAAACCACCCCGCCCCCCCTCCCCTTTTTTCAACTCACTTTCGACGAGTTTGGTGATCAGAAAGTGGAAAACGATAAGAGAGCGGCGACGGTAACAAAATGAAAGAAACAAGCAAATGCCAGCACCTCCAGTAAAACTAAAAAAAAAAACACCACCCCCAAAAACGCCTCCCACCCACACCGCCCCCTTCTTCTTCGTGGCAACCTCGTCGCGGCTTGCGTTGATCGCTTTTACGAACGACTAAACGGATTCCGCTTAACTTTTAAGTGATAATATCCAATTAGCATTTCATGATTGCTTTTAATCCATTAGTTCCTTTCCCTTTGCTTTCCTTTCCTTTCCTTCCCGTGTCACCCGTTCCACCACCAATGGCCGGGGGGAGCCTAGCGCCAATTGGCCAATGCATTACGCAACGCAACGAGGTGGCCAGGCCCGGGAGTGGTGTTGTCTTGAAAAGTTCACTTCTACGCTTAGCCGCTGATGGAATGCTTTCGGTTTTAAGGTCGCGCGCCCAGCACTCGGGTGCGAGTATTTTTCCTTTCCTTTCCTTTCCGTCTTTTCGCATGAATGCTGATGGCACCACGTCATAAGACAACCAGCTACCTCCCTTCCTTTCCGTCCGATTTTTCCCACCAGGCGTACTACAAGAAACACTCTCAACGCTGCTTATCGTGAAAGGGAGAACCGAGGAAGGCAGGCAGGGAATGAAAGAGTAAAAGAGAGAGAGAGAGAGAGACATTGAAAGAGGGACAGTCGTGAGGAACAGTTTACGACCGATTACCGACCGATTGAAGGCCTCGACCGACATCATCGACGGGCTGGTAATGGATGACATACAATCGCGCACACACACACACACTAACAGGAAAGCATGTCAACGTGACATGGGACGGCTACTTAACCTACCGACTGCGCTACTTAGCGTGCTTAGTCTTGTCTTAATCATCGCGGCTTTCAATATCCAAAGAAAACACTCTTTCAAAATCTCAAAAGCATCGTAACACGTCAACGAAATTGGTCTATTGTGGGCAAAAAAGTAACTTCGATGAAGATATCATCCCTTTTAGAGATCAAGAGAAGTCCCTTAAACCGAGTGGAGGTCCGGAACTGCATTTCCCAACCAATAGATGCTCAATTGCTCACAAGAACCGATCACAGATCAACTCCTCGACAGTTAACCTCTCAACCAAAAAGCACATTACAAAGGATTTTGTTGTGATTTTTCCCCAACGGCTGCTTCCGATTCACAACAATAAAACACACACTTTTAACAACACTTTTAACGCGCGTTAGTTATCATTCAAATGGCCTTTTTCAAAAGCAAGCCCCGGTAGAGGCCTCTATCCGCCTCTACCACTTGTTAATGTATTTTTCCTCCTTCGGCTTTCGGCTCGGTCAACGCAAACGCATCGCGGCGCTCATGACTAATGCATTCGAATGTGGTTCATAAAGAGGATCCCCGTCCCATAATCGTAATCTCAGGTGTGAGGAAAAGTGCCGCAAATGGCTAGCCAAATGGACTTAGAAATGGGGGAGGGTGGGGCTATTTCCCTGCTGAGTAGCTGCCACTGCCGCTGCCCAGTGCCTTAGCCTAATCCTAATGCCCATTTTGAATTAATCACTTTCATAATCGTAAGCACGGGATGGACATTAATATTTAGAGCGCTCTTAAGTGCGGCTTTCAGCGTGTGCGTGCGTGTGTGTGTGTGTGCGTGTGTGTACACGCCAGGTGGTGAAGGTGTTTTAGTTTGTTTTTAATATTCAGTTTTCCTCACCTGACGCGAGATACGCGCCGCGGAATCTCTAATGAGTCTCACCCTACTCTCGGAAGGGAGGAGATCATTATTCAAACATTGGTTCGTGCGCGCAGTTCACGTTAGCATTCGTCGTTAAGTCCAACAAAATGCGTCTATGCGTCAATCAAATTACCCGAAGCTGTGGGAACTAATTTCAACATATTGCGTCTCAAGTTTTTCAACGGGAGTGAAGTCACTTTTGAGTGAAGCGAATCTTTTCCCCGTTTCTGTTGAGTTCAAATGGACAAAACGAGTCACGGAGTCTGTCGCATTATTGAAAACGATCTGCGATGTAGAGCTGATGATTTAGGACTCTCTTTTAAGGGCTTCTGCCTTATCATGAACCTTTTAGCGCCCTCTTATATTATAAGTGCGCTCCGAAAAGCAATAAATACGTTCTCCCGCAAAGTATAATACAACATTCACGTTTATGCTTATTATGTTGGTAATAGTTAACACCACCAACTATTCTCAACACTATAATGCTCCTATCGGTGGCGTCGCGTACAAGAAGATAGATGTTCTAATGCAAAGTTCTAAATGCCGCTAATCTTGCGCGCGAAAAGATAAGCAGGAAAACGGATTTGGTCCAAACAAGGGGTGTTGTGGCGACACGCGGCGGACTAGTGCCGTGTCCGTGATACCGTGATAAGTGCTCCCGGAACTGGGAATGATGTAGAGATCGTCTCAAGTAAAAGTTTCCGAAGCAAGTCAACCCCCGTCGTCGACGACTTTTTGGGGAAAGCGAAGGGAAAACCCCAAAGGCCCCCGAAAAAGTTCTGGCGAATAAATCAGACAATCAGCCTTTGCCAGAGAGAGAGAGAGAGAGAGAGGATGGTGCAGTTGGGCTATCGGTGGCACGTAATTAAATTTATGTTAAACAGTTCTTCCGCTCCTCACCACCACACGTCGCTTCGGTGGTGGCCAAGGGATGTCAGTCATTCCGTTCGTCGTCGTCGTCTTCGCCATTGCCCTTTACATAAAGCATAAGCTAGCGCTTCTTCTTCTTCTTCCGCCAACGTACAAACTCTTTCATTCCGTGGCGATGAGAGGGGTGGTGGGTGACGTGCGATGGGAGATAAAAGAAATTAAACAATTCATCAGCACAAAAGCCGCGCGGCATTCGCTTCGCAAGAATATCGCGCCCAAAGCAGAAGAAAAAGAAGAAGAATGGCGGGGTAAAAATGGGATGCGGCACCAACATGCACACCTCTTTGTCTAACTCTTTTTCCACTTGGCTGTCAGTGGCTGTGTTTGGACCCCGCCGTGACCCGCAGCAAAACGTCATTACCGCGTGCGCGACCAGAGTCTGGGGTGGTTTTTGGGCGACGAAAACGGAGGGGGCTTTTCTCTACTGCAGCGCCAGCGACCAAAGTAAACGCCATTAAAATAATGAAACACAGAAGCGGGAGGAGCGAGTGAGAGGTAGTCGTCACGAGAGTGATAAGCGCGGTTCGTGTCACGCTCTGAGGCTAAGGCTCAAGCCAGGCTTCGTCGTCGCGTCGTTCATCGCCGTTGTTATCGCGCGGAAAACTTGCGCGAAACGATGCTGGCAGTGTGTGTGTGTGTGTGTGTGTGTGTGTGTGAAAAGCCATTAAGTTTAAGTGAAGGCTTGTGCGGTGCACTCTGGCGGGGTTCAATTGCGATTGCGAGGTTGGTGGCTCAGAAGAGGCTCACGGCCACAGACCCAGAGGCGAGAACCTGCGTTGCGGTAAGCCACGGAATCACCCGCTGGAAACATCGGGGTTGGCAATCGGTAACAAACCAACCAACCTGACCGACCGAAGACGTCACCTGGTCGAGTGAATCCCTTAGCAGCACGACCACACAGCCACACACAGCCACACACACACACACACACCTCCTCTGCACCGAAAACCAATTCAATTAAAAGCCTTTCCTGGACCGGCGGACCTGGCGCGCGAGCGCGCGTGAGTGCTTCATTCCCGGCCTGATTCGGGCTAATGAGCCTTATTATGCGTCCCGGCCGCTGCCAGGACCGCTGCTGTGGCTTGTAACACCCTTCGCCTATCGGGTTCCCCCTCCGGTGGAACAGGTAGCTCCTGCAAAACCACCAAACTAACCACACCAGAGGAAGGGGAGAGCGGTGGCCAAGGGATGCGAGGGCGAGTGTCATGAATCGTTTTAATGCGAACCGCAGCTACTGGTACGGGAGGTGAGGCAGAGGGATGTGATTAGTTTTGTGGCGACGTTTGGCGACAGTTTTGATTCATTTGTGGTCACTAACAACTGGCCCACGGTCATTCTGCTCCCTGCAGCCGAGCGTATAGGACGCGCTAGCGCTTCTTCGTGCTTGGCCAGTTAACCGTGTCTCGTGGTGCCAGTGTGTGTGAGTGTTGTTATTAAAGTGATCCTGTACCGTCGACGATTCCAGCACGGTTCCCCACGACCGTGCTGCTATCTGGTGTGTACTGTAAGTGTTTTGTGCCAGGATTCAATCGCATGGCACGCCTTAGCGTAAAATCTTACACTAAGCGTGTCCCGTTAGTTTCCTGGTAGTGTCGGTGTGTTTGTGGCACGTAGCGTCAGGCGCTAGCGCGTAATCGCCTTACGCTCTGTTCCTGCTTCGTTGCGTGCGCGTAGTTAGGGGGTCATCGTTCGTGGAGATCTGGCCTTGATCGCCGATAGCCACCACAGGGTGACCCATTTTTGTTAGTAGTTTGGTGTTTGTTTTTTTTAGTAATAATTTTGGTAGTGTAGTTTCGGATTTTTGTTTTTCCACTTTGTATTGTCGTCTCACTCCTTCCTCACCATGGAGACTGTCGACGGGGCTTCGTGTGCCCCGGAGGATGGTTTCACGGTGTATACGGGGAAGCGAAAGAACGACAGACTGTCGTCGCCCCCACCCGCCGCAAAGAAAACGGCGCCCGCCACTATAACGGCGACGCCAACCGTGATGATCAACCGTGCACGAGCATACCCGGCGTCCGGTAAGGGTCCATTCACCGTATTCATCATGCCCCGTGAGGTCCCTCTCGACACGCTGGCGATCACGCGTGCCTTAAAGGCGGCGTACAAGTCAGTGTCTGACGTGTTTCGGGTAAAACCGAACAAATTGCAGGTCACCGTAGGGGACCGGATGCAGGCCAACGCCATTGTAGCCGACCAGGCTTTTACGTCCCGCTACCGGGTATACATTCCCGGTAGTCGGGTGGAGGTGTCCGGAGTGGTGGAGGACGTGAGGATTCCCCCGGAGGAAATCCTAAAATACGGATTGGGGGCCTTCCAATCCACGTCCACCAAAGGTGTAAAGGTGCTGGAAGCTCGGACGCTGTACAGCTCCTCGATCGTCGACGGGAAGAAATCCTTCCAGGAGTCCTCCTCACTCCGCGTCACGTTCGAGGGGACGGAGCTGCCATGCTTCCTTGTTATCGAGGGGCTCCGGATCCCTATCAAGAGGCCCTATTTCTCGAAGGTTTCGAGTTGCGCAAAATGCAGCAAGATCGGGCACTCCGCGGAGTACTGCACTTTCCAGCTGCAATGCGGAAAGTGCCGAGGTGGGCACAAAACTGAGGAGTGCACCGCCACTAGCCAGAAATGCCCGCACTGCAAGCAACAGTGGCACGATGTAGCTGAGTGTCCTGTCTACCGCAAAATCGTCGCGGACCGTAAGAAGGCCACGTGGAACCGTTTTAACGGATCCTTCGCGGCGGCCCTTCGAAACAAGGTCCCGGCGGCGGGCAACAGCTACAGCCTCCTAGAAGGAGAGGACGAGGAGGTTGA
>NC_064874.1:74363556-74391056 GCF_943734745.1 Anopheles darlingi | reverse complement strand
TGCGCGATCGGGATCCCGATCCCGATTGATTGGTTCCCTTTTTTTGCGTTCTCTTCGTGCCGCACTCCAAAACCTCCAGAAGGATCTTCCGCGACCGCGTCGTGAAGGGCATTGGGGCAAAGAAGAAGAAGAAGAAGAAGAGGATGAGCGAAACGATGAGTCAAAGGAAATCGGCCGCAATGGCATGTTTGCGCAAATCATTTACGAACATCACGCCCCGAATTTGTGGTTTGTTTTTGGTGCGTGTGCAAGTGTTCCCGTTGGGAGTGCGAAACGATCAATTAGCTCGTAATCAGATGAAATTCAAGTCGATTTCGTACGTTTGGAAAACCTTTTCAGCTGTTCCTTAAGGGTAATACCTCAAGTTAACGGAATATTCAGTTCAAATAAATGGATTATGTTAAAGCCTGTTGCATCCGCAACTTTTAATCACAATAAAGTGTCTCCGCTAATATGTGTCTCTAAAGCTGACAGTGGCCGAAAGCAATCACTAAGAACATAGCGCTAAAAGCTCTCGAAACGGGAATTATATGATTTTGATATGGTGTATGAGCATGGTTAAGATACAAGAAATATATTTTTCTTCGATCTTTCGCATGTTTACTAAAATTCATACAATTTTTTTTGTGAAAATCTTCTAAGCAGTACAAGAAGAACAGTAGCGCTCTTATAGACCCGAAAGAAATTGATTTTTATTGTGTTTATAACGTTTTATATTGTGAAACGGAATTGATAGATCCAATATAAATTAAATTATTTGATTGTATGGTTGTGCTTTCAAACAACTAAATCAACCGCTAACCACTTTAAACAAAACCGACTCAAGCAGCTCACAAACTCAGACAACATGTCCGTCAAACTCTGTCGAGTTCAGTGCACATGACAGACGTCAGCAGCAAGTGGCCGAAGGACGAAGGCTAAATCTCTGTGCCACATGCATCTACTATAGATGCACATCAATGGCCCAAAAGTGCTAATGGCTAGTGGCAGCCAAATTGACCATCGCATCATCCATTAAAAAGAAGGCCAACCATCGCTCCGCTTGGGGTCAAATTTGGTGCCCTCGAAAATCGCTCACCAATTGCGGGGGTTTCGGCCACGTCCAGGGCCATCGACACAACCGCAAGGCGCGCTGGGATGCATCCCCCTCCGGAGCTTGGAAAGGGGCCTCAGGACGACGGTCAGGACTAGCCAAAGTGCAGCACCGAAATGCACCGCATTACATCGGGGCATTTTGAATATTTTAATAATAATCACCATTGTTATTGTTCACCGACACAGGACCACAGCAGCAGCAGCAGCAGCAGCAGCAGGATGGCTGCCCAGGATGGACGTTGGGAGTTCCAGCAACAGCAGCAGCAGTTGTTATCGTTTCCCATAACATCCTCCACCCCTTTCGGGTACCTCTCAGTCATAGTTTCCTGAACCATCGGCCGGAACAGTCTCTCGGTCTGAGGTCCGGGAAGCACGGGCCGTCCATATTAATCAAAATTCATCACAACAGAGCCGAACACGGTGGACTGCTTACTGCTACACCATACACCCTAGGCGATGCGTTCGGCCGATCGGCGAAAGGCAGAACCTGAATTATGAATACACAACTAAGCGCATGCCAGGCGATGCGCCGACGATGATGGCGGCGCCTAGTGCCTCCGGCCTAGCAGCAGCAGCAGCAGCAATGACCGCATATATGCCATAACCCGACCCGGCCGGCCGACGAATGTTATTACAATAATTGAGAAAAATTCCTTTCACTCCATGGGGTCGATGGGTCCGAATACGAGTGATATATTCTGCAGCGATTGGTGATCTTTATGTGATCGATCGGTCCCAACGAACGCGTCACATAATTCACTGCCGGTGCCGCGGTAGCTCCACTGTGAACCGCTTTGTAATTACGCTTGCTCGGACAAAACCTCGTCTTGGCGGAGTTTTACGATACGATCAAGATGATGCATTACAAAGTATAAGGTTTGTTTTTAAAAAATGATTTTATGGTGCCAAATTATTACTATCAGGGTCAAGGGAAATACATGCTGCGCTCGTTTGCCCTTTGGCAGCATCGTTCAATGCAAGTGGAAAACGAGCAGCTGCTTTCCTCTGACAAATGTGCAATCCTTCGATATTACCCTCTAGCGTTCTGGTTTGTAATGTTGTAAGAAAATTATTTTGTCTTAAAGTTATTTAAGCGAATCATTCCTAAGCTAACTTGCATAAAAGTAGAAATTTAATAGTTAAAAGGCATCGTTTTGGGATTGATACAAATAATACCAAGCATAATGCCCCTTAACCCATATGATAAGACGTACGAGTACCGAAAGAGTGCTGAGGGTAGCAACCGCAACAGAACCAACGTTGCGCTGCTTGTGCTCCATTTTTTATGAGCCACATCAGGCCACAAGAAGCATCACGAGAAGCGCAGCAGAAACCTCGCACGCCAACAGAACAGAACACATTCGCAAAAACGCAGACACAGAATGGCGAAAGGGGCGCCTCCAGCCACGACATCCTGCAGCTGCCTAGCTCTGGGGCGTCCCGGTGCTTTCTCTCTCTCTCTCTCTGTTTCTGTCTCTCTTTCCCTCCCTTCAGTATGGCTGTGCACCTGGCCTGCCAGCGCAACCACGAACCGCGATACATGTTTTATGGATGCGCTCCTTCTTCCTTGCATGCTGCACCTTGGATGCACCGTGTGGGAGGTTGGATTCGCACCCAGGGGTACCGCTCGCTGTCGACATGGAAACCGTAAAACGTGACTTTTGCGGTCAAACAGGTGGTTTGGGTTCCCGAGCAGGGAGACGTTGCATCGAGACCAATCGAAGGGGTTCAAGATCATACCCGAGCTCTCGGCCACTAAAGAAGACATTATCTTCACCGAACACACCATGAGCATGCTATCCGGGTCCTAGAAATTATGGTTCGCTCGGCCCTAGGAGTTCGGAACTTCTGGCATCGCGGCGAGAACTTTTCACAATCAATTCGTCCGTAGGTGGGATGGTTTCGGATCCGATTAGCATAACACCTCGCCGTGAATGCGAGCCCGTGGTCCGTTTGCAGCGTTCGATATGCTGCATCAATCCAGCATTAACGAAACCGTTGCAACAATCCCAGGACCATCGTGCAACGAGCCGCTTGGTGGGGCAATAAATCTGGAGCCTATTCTTTGCTGCATTCCGGACACCGAACAACGAACATCGGAAGATGTTCTGTCGCAAAAACCAGAGAGAGAGAGAGAGAGAGAGAGAGAGAGAGAGAGAGAGAGAGAGAGAGAAAGTGTGTGCTGCGGCCGGTTGACCACCACGGGTGCGGGGGTCAAAATCTATAATTTTATGATGATCGGTAAAATTTATTGGCCTTATCAGGCGCGGTGGACCACCGGACCGGAGGACCGGGCTTGTAAAATGCGACCGAACGAAGAAGCCTCCACATCATGCATCAAATGGACATCATGTGCACAGCGTCCAGTGTGTGTGTGTGTTCCGCGGAAGGATGGACCCCCTACGGCGAGTCGCGATTTCGAGAACAATGACACCGTCGTTCAGCAATTGTCCAGCAATGTCCAATGGTGCAGTAGGTCCAGAGGTAGAGAAAAAGAGGGAGAGAAAAAAAAAACTCCGAAAGACCGAAACCGTTCAGCGGTTTTATTGGTTTTCGCTGCCACCAAACCCTGCCAGTGCCTTATGAGTCATGCCCCAGGCGGTGGAAGGTGGCTTAAGGCGAACCGCCGCGACTCCGACGGACTCTTCTCCGGAAAACGAACAGATCGAACAACGCACATCCTCTTCTCGGACGGTAGTGGAGGGATTTTTTGTGGTTTTTTTCTCTCTCTTCTGTTTGTCCCTCGTGTCCCTCGATCCGGGAACGTGCAACAGGGTGGCCACCTACTGTGCCAGAGAGTGGCCTCCAAACATGGCGTCGAGGTGCGTTATATGACTTTCGGTGTCGGTGCCGGTGCCAGTGCTTAAAAATGCATCCTTCGAATGGCACCAGGCAAAGCGAACCATTAAAGTCCTTCCCCACATGCACAGGATCATCACAATATCATCTTCGGTTCGCGGAAACCTTTTCGAAGGGTTTTGAGCGCGCGACGCCATTGTGGCTTCCGTTTAATGGGCACAGACCACACCAAGAGACACACACCAAGTAAGTAATAATTTTGAAGCAATAAAACCAGGAAATACCCTTTCGTCTTCGTCGAACTGCATTAGTTGCTGCGAATTTCTACCAATGACCTCGAACGCTCTTCCCGCAGAAGGCTTCCACTTTAACTGAGCACATTAGCCGAATTGTGGTGCAGGTTTTTTTTAACTCAAGTCATTTCGAGTAAAACAGTACGAACGAAAATGATTTACAACCTGTACTATTATTGCGTTCTCGAGATATTCGATTGGTATTGCTTCAAACGTGCTCTCAAACGTGCTTGATCGCCGATCGACACATTTCGGACACCGACATATCGGCATCAAAGGTTCCGCCATTGCCGACAGCGCTTTCGCGCTTTGACGCCTGTCAGTCGCGAGACGGTTTGTCGCTCGTTTCCTCCTTCCCTGTCTGTCTGTCCCTTCGTTTCCCTACGACACGCTCGTCATAATCCTCGGGACCATTCGCGAGCAGGATCCGCGAGCGCGCCAACGACAACTTCTGGCTCCTGCTGACAGCTTCGACATCACCCAGACCAGGACCGCCGTCCAGGCCACTTATCCTTGGCACCGCGTAGACGTGACAGAGAGCCAGCCAGCCAGACGGACGTGTCGCTGATGTGTGCTACAGATTAAAACGGGAAAGGCTGGATATACCTTGGCGAGAACGTTGATTTCAGGTCTCGGAGGCTCATCACTTGATAGCAGCAGCAGCAGCAACAGTTGTCGCAACCACGTCATGATCACGGCCCCGACTGAGGCGGCGTTACCATTTTCGACCAACACCAGTGAGTGAAGCCATTTTTAATTGCTTTCCCGGGCGCTGGACGAACGACGTTGCTGTACTCGTCGGGCGGCCTTGTCGAAAGCTCTCGGACAAAAAAAAATTGACCTTCAATGCTTCTGGTGTACTACTCAGACTTCCTGGAGGTGCAGATACGCATCGCGTGCACACACACGCACACACACACATAACTTAATCTACAAAACATTCGAACCGTTACCAGTCGTGGCTGGGCTGTCACTTCCAATCGAATGGTTTCATCAATAGATGCGCGCGAGAAGAACACTTCAAGGAACATCGTCAAGGTGCCAGAGCATCGCCAGCGCTCTTCGCCCGTTCCTTCTCCAAATCGTAGACCAACTTTTGCTTTTTTACTCCCGTCACAGCACTCGCCACTCGGCTCTGTGTTCCCCAAAGGAAAGATTGAACTTCGAGATGTCTCGAGCCGAAGTCGGCGCGACGATCGTCGTGCCGCCACCGCACCGCCATTGCTCATTAGAGTGTCCTCATCTAATTAGAGGAACCCCCCCCCCCCTCCCCCATTTCCGCGACCAACGATGCCACCACGGTCAGTCACAATGACATCGCTCCTTCGGTTCACGCCAACGCCGTGCAGCAAACGTCACTTCTTCGTCGTCGTCGTCGCGCCAGATAATGACGGATCGGCGGTGGCGGTGGCGGCGGCTTGGCAACGGCATGGCGGTCCCAGCATCCAGCAAGATGAATGTGTGACACTTTTTATCGGGCGGGCGTTAAACTCCTTTCGATCGATCGAGGATCGACGATCGCACCCGTGGATTGAAAACGGTGCACCAGAAAAGGAATTCGAACTAATTCGATCCGTCCGTCGATTGACCGCGATGAGGTGGGCCAGGAGGAGTGGGCCAGGCCGGGTGCCGGAAGGATAAAAGTGATTCCCTTTTTCGGCCGTTCGCGCGATAATGAGGAGATCGGGTTGAGGCCAGTACTGAGTTGAATCGAGCCGGAGACGGAGTTTGCGAGCTGCTTCGTTCGTTCGTTCTTAAGCCGCGTTGCTCCGGTTGTCCGCGGTCCGCGTGGCAGTCGCTCATTAAAGTGAGAAAATCCGCATGGATCGAGAAATTAGTGAGGGGTGCTTCTTTTTTTTCTCTCTCTCGTTCTGCTACTCCTCCAATCATTTTCCTCCTTTTTTCATTCAAAAGTGAACCAATTCGAGGGACGGGGAACATCGAAGGGATACGGCAGAGTGAAGAACCGGCATTAATCGCGGGTAGTGGTGACGGTGATAACACTGCAACAAAAAAAATTGGGGTGGGCGATGGGGAAACTCGATCGAAGCATCTTTGAGGAGCTGCAGTACTTCGCCATCTAGATACGAGGGAACGAATGACCGAGTGGCCGGCGAGCGACGACGGGGGCAGTTAGGACAAACAAACAAAGTCCAGCTACCGTTTGCGGCCGCCAAGCGTCAAAGATTCGGAAAGGAAAACGGTGGAAAACCACCACCCCTCCGGTAATGGCTGTGTGGTGTTGATGAAACCATTTTTAAAAGTGTGTCGACGAGTGGCGCAAAAGGGATGGACATTTCCCGGGCGCGGGTCGAGTTTTCCAGCAACCAAAGAAGCTGTGCAGGTGTCAGGATCTGGTGGATCACTTCGCATAACTCTAGTTATGCAAATCAAAGCTCGTTAACACTATGCGGATAGTCATTTCGTGTCGCTTCCGAATGCTCTGCAGAGGGAAATGGATTCAAACCAATCAGTTGCTCTATGTTTGGAGAATCTATGTAAAATACCCAACATAAGATTTATGCTACGATATGCTCTTCTTCTAGTAAAAATATTTGCCATTTTGCACAAATCACTTCACAAGAAACTCACAGGAAAAGCATAATGAAAAGCGAAAAGCACCGCGATGAGCTCCAAAATATCACCAACAAGCCTGCGCTCCCTGCAACATTGTTGGCCTCCCGAAAAAGGTCTTTGCCTTGTGGTTTCTAGTCCTCCAAAGGAGAAAACTCGACAAAAAAAAACCGGTTGCCACCGCTACTGCTGCTTCTGGTTGGCTGTTAAATTGAATTGATATTTGTTCTAAAAACCAATTTGGGAGCCCGCCGCCGCGTTAACACGCGCGCCCTGTAAATTGCCGCCAACCGCCGGGATCCGGGATCAAGCCCAGGGTAAGGGAGAGTGTGTGCAGCAGCCAACCAACCGACCAACCAACCAACCAACCAACCGACCAACCGCCCATCACCAACGATCATGCTCCATCCGAGTGTCAAATGCAACAACGAGAACTGACAGTTTTGGGCAGCGAACGTGGCGTCTACCGTTTCCACCATCCCGGCATACCCAACCAGGCTGTGGTAGCAGCATCAGCATCAGGAGCAGCATCAAGCACGGGCGAGCGAACGGGCAATTTGGGGGCTTCCCGAAAAACAACCGAAAATGGTGGATGGAATCCGCGCTGGAACAGGGAAACCGCAATCCGAGTGCATTCGTACGACGGACAGGGCCAGCCATCGACGAGGCAACAGCAGTATCCGTACCGGGCCGGGGCCGAGAGGTGGCCCACTGCAAAAAAGGGGGACCAAAAAAGCGAAACGAAGAAAAGCAAACGAAGGGTGGGAGAGGAGGTTAAAAGGCAGGGGGAGAGGTGAAGCAAAGGAAGGAAAACCTCATGGCCGGGCGGTGGTGGTTTGGTGCGAGTTCGCGAGGTGCCTTCTTCGACGGGAAAAGTCTTCGTCTTCGTGAAGCGTTCGCTGCCAAGACGGTAAACCGGCGACCGGTGCCCGCTCCCCGGTGCACAGGGCGACGCCGACGCAGGGAGTGAAGAAGTGGCCACCGACGTGGTGGCGGTGACGGAGCGAGGAAGAGCAGCCCGTGAGCGCATAAATCAGATTTTATTTTCGTTCTGTCAACGTTGATTTATCGCCGCCACGATAGAGCGCAAACCGCGCGATGCGATGTGCGGTGTGCGGTGTGCGGTGTGCCGGTGACGATGGCAACGATGACGGCGACGACGGCGACGTCGACGACGGCGACGGCCACGACGTCCACGACGACCACGACCGGCCTTTGCTTGGTTCTTCTTCGATTCTTCGTCGGCGCGATCCTTTCCCGCGTGTTTATCCTCTTCTTGTGGAGTGCCCGTGGAGCCGGTTCCCGTTTAACAGCGCTAAACGGGTGGGAGTGTCGCCCTCCGGAGGGTGGCAGAGTGGTCGGGTTCTAAGTGGCCGCGGACGATTTGTGGGGAGGGCGGGCGCACATCGGAACTGATGCAATTGGAAATGAAGATGGACGTTGCACACCGTCCACCGACGTCGCCAGTTGAGTTGGTCCGGTGGGGGAATGGAATGTAGGAAGTGGTGGGCCACTAGAGGCCTTGGTGTGAGTGAGAGCAACAAAGAGTGAGAGAGAGAGAGAGAGAGCGTTGGTGTGTAAATTTGGACAGCATTGAAAGGCCTTCGAGAGAAGAACTTCTTTGAAGAAATTTGAGAGAAGCATAGAATTGGTTGGAAAAGTGGAAGTCTTTGAGTGGAATGTTTTGTTAAAACTTCTACAAACTATGAAAACATTCCTCCGGATACATCTTCCGGACGGACGGCAATCGATCGCTAGCCCTGTCCCCAAAAGGTGAAGCACCAGATTTGGAGCATACCGGGCTCGATCTCGGCCACGATCGTCCGCGATCGCACACACGTCTGTGACACGCGCACGCCAACTGGGCTGGACGGTTATTTATTATGCGTCACCATCGCTTTACGCAAATGATCGGAAAACGGTTTTCATCGGCATTCCCTGCGGCCGGCCGGCATTCGGCGTGCAGGAGAAGAAAGAAGAGAAAAAAGAATGAGAGACGCAGAGTGAGAGTTAAAAAAAGATCCAACCCCTAAACGTGGAAGTGATGTTCAGGGCAGCGATGGACGGGACGGGGAGGAAGGTCGAGACATGTCACGGTGGGCGAAAGTAAATTACCGATCGGACACCCAATTGGAGTGGCATTGGATTACGCGATGACACACACACACACACACGCGCGCACACACACACACACACACACACGCGCGCACACACACAGGCATTAGCTAATGGATGGAGGGCAACATGCGCTGATCCCTGGGGGCAGTTGGACATCGGACATCAGAAGAAGAAGAAAACAAAATCCTCTGAGATGGATGATCATCATTCCGTCATTGAGGAGAAGCGATGTTCTTGGTGGCGTGATTGGAGGGTTTCTAGTGTAGACGTGGGAGAAACATGTGTTTGTTACTTGTGCATATGATTCATCTGAAATCTCTAGCAGGACATTATAAACAGTATCATTAACTTTATTAATAAACACAAGAACGTGGAAGTGGAATGTAGGACGAAGATAAATAAAATGATAAATAAACATTTAAGAGCTCTATAAGAAATTTTAAGAGTTTCAAAAACAGCAAACAGATTCAAAGAATGTTAAACAATACTAAAGAGAATCAAAATTTATCACAAAACAACTATAATAAGGTTCAATAAAGAAGATAAAAACATGCTAATGAAGATGATAACTTTGCTGAAATCATCTGGCAGATCGCATATGTACTGCTCGAACATACACACGCGCCTATACTATCACACACTTTTCGATAATCAGAGTGTCTCCTGATGGTTTACAATACGGCAGTAGACCTCTGGTCACGAAATATGTGGTGCCCCCTCCCCTTCTTCTACGACGTTCATTAGTGTGTCAGCCACGGCGTGGCTAGCGCACCTTCACCACCACACACCATCACACTTCTTAATCACATGACATTGTGTGTTCGCGACGAGGCGAACGAGGAGTTCGGCGCAGCACCAGGTGGTGGTGGTGGGTCACCTTTCGTCACGACATAAATCCCAAATCCTCGACGTCGCCGGTGGTCCGGGCCAGCAGCTGGGCTGATTACACTACTCCGTCGCTGCTTCGCGGACCCTCCCCCGTCCCATTTCCCATTGTCACATAACGCGAACGCGCCTCGGATGCTACCGGATGATGATGATGATGATGATGATGAGGTAGTGCGATATCGGCGAAAAAGGCGCACAGTTGGAACCGAACCTCAACCGATCCGAGGAGGTCAACCAAGCGTGTGAGCCGATCGGCGGACGATCCCAGAGCCCGGCACACACGGAAACCCAAAACGCATCGCAGAGCGCAGCAATCGGATTCCATCCTAATGACTAACTGAATTGCCTTTCCTCTCTACTCTCTGCTCTCTCTCTTGCTCTTTCTGTCCCTTTCTGTCTACTGTACGGTCGTCGATGCTCCGGCGTTCCGGCTGCTAACTTCACGGAAGGTCAGCCAAGGAGTTAATGACGACCATCGCCGCCCGTAGACCGACGTTGGGGGGACGTTGTGGTCGCTGCAGCTTGCAGCAGCTGCCGTTGCCGTGCTGCTGGCGAAAGTAGCCCTCGTCAAGTCAGCCACCAAGTCGTCCGGACCAAGCCGTGGCTGACTGGCTGGCTGGCTGGCTGGCTGGTTGGTCGTAAAGATTCGTTCCTGACCTGGCGACAATCCGATGGAGTCTCGATGGAGTGGCCAGGGTAGGGCAAGCGCAGAGAGGCGAGTAGAAAGGGGAGGTAGGTAATCCGGACAATTTCCGAGTTAATTATATTAGCCGACTTTCGAAAGGCGAAGGTAAATATAATTAAAAACAAATAAAACACCGTCCGATAATTGGAAACCGTTGATTGGTACACTGCTGTCCTCTTGGCCAACCGGCAGCTGCTGCTGCTGTTGCTGCACTCAACCGACTCGACCTCCAGCACTCGAGGCTTATCTGGCCGGAACGTACAATCTTTGTAGCAGCAGCAGCAGCCCAGAAGCCAGAAGCGAGGTTTAGGAACTAGTCACGCTCGGAGGAGTAGGTTGTATGGCGAGCGAGGCAGCAAAGGATGCAGAGGCATATCGACACACAGCCAACGCAGAGCCAACGGCAGAGAGTCCGCGATTGGTGCAGGATTGTTTCGCAAAAACACACGATTCGATTTCACCTTCTCCCGGTGCGCGATAACCTGCAGCGGAAGGGCAACGGGCTGGCAGGGCTACCAATCGGGCTACTTGCCCGCTGGTCGTTAGGTAACTGTTAGGTCCCGCTGGTGGGAAGTTTGGAACCTTCGAGCTTTGAGCAACAGCATCCGCGAGTGGAAATCGTCGAGTCGGTGTCGAGTTCCAACAGTTGCATTACCCGGAGCCCGCCCGTCCCGCCCGCGAAATTCGACCAAAATCGAATGCGATGGACCGAATCCTGCGACTAGTTTTCTCGTTCTCGGAAAATCGGGAAATGATTTGAGCATCATTCGGAACAGTCGCTGCACAGCAGATCATTAGCCAGCTTTGTGGACGCCATCCTTTCGCAGCGCAGAAACTTATTCAATTTGAGCGAGTTGTGAATACGGTACGTACAGGGGATGGGTGGATAGATGTCATGAGGCATTACCTTCCATGATGATCTAGCCACTGATGGACTCCCTCATGGACCTGAACCTGGACCATCTGGACTCTCTTCAAATGAAATGAATGGGGATTAGAGAGCCTATCGGACCAGGAGACCGACGACCCTAAACCGGTTGATGATGTAACTAACATTATACCGCGAAGAAGATAAGCATGCTGGATGGACATTGTCTCCGGCTCTCTGAACTCCCTTCGTGGACGTGGATTACGCAAAGGCTCGAAGGCGCAAAGGCTTGTAATGAGAAGGGAACCATTTTCGGTAATCATTAATTACGGTGTCGGTGATGAGTTTAACAACCTCTATTTCTTTTTTCTCGCTTTGACGAAGTTATCCACAAACGGGATGCTTAGCGTTCCTTAGCATCGGCTTCACCATTCACCAAGTAGTCAAGTCAAACACACCTAACGCGATACTACCCACCATTCCTGCTGCTGCTGCTGCAGTTTAATCAGCATAAAGCATGTCAACAAACGATAGCAATAATAGCAACCGAAATGAAAACCCCCATCCGCCTCATCACAACAGCATGATCATGATTTCATGCTTCGTATTCCTACCGAAAGGGGGGAGGGGGGTCTTGGGGATAGTGCTAGCGGGGTTGCAAACATGAAAACCTAGTCGCCGGTAATTAATTAATTAAGCAGCCCAACTAAATGAGCCCTCGGTTCCATTTCTGAAAACAGAACCGTGATGGGGGGGCCACAAACGCCACGCAAACTATCGCGCGACCGGCGCTAGCGAGCTGCGTGTGTGTGCCTGTGTGTATGTATGTGTCGGGATGATAAAAAATTTAACGCAACACCCCGGAGCTCCTAATCTCGACTTCACCCACCTAATTAATGCTAATCAGCCGATTGGACTTTACACCGTTGCTAGGTAAATAAACAAATAGACAGCCCCGACCAAACCCGACCCAAACCGAACCGACCTGGAGTGAACAACCGACCACGGTAGAAACTTTGCTCCAGAGAGGGAAGGGAACACCCCCGGGTGGTGCGGTGAGGAAGCTTCATGCTGCTGCTGATGATGATGATGATGATTATGCTGCGTTCTTAGGTTGATGGTTGCACCACACCTCCTCCTCTGGGCCACCACTGACGACTATTCGAAACTGTGCATGCTCCATGTGTGTGTGTGTGCATGTGTGCGAGCGTTTAATTGTGTGCGACAGTGATTATTTCCTGCTTTCACGTACGCAATTAACGGGGAATGAAGCCGCGGGATGTGCGGTTTGATGGAAGGGAGAGGGAGGGATTGGGGCAAAGGGTAGCCCAACTATTCCCCACCACGCACACACGCACACACGCACGCACGCATGCACCTTCGAGGCTTAAATGTGGCGCAAATGTGTTATCATTTCACTCCTAATTAAATAATTAATTCACACGAGCACACTTTATCGGGTGCGATCGGTGGACATCGGGGGGTAGGGGTAAGTGGTAAAGGAGAGGGTGTGGAGGGTAGGCGAGGAGGAGGTCAAATGCAATAGACGGGCTGGTTGCACTTCTACGCGTTGAAAGTTTTTACTTCACTTTTGGTATCATATCAAAGTTACGTAATCATGACATCATATCAAAAGTTACGTAATCATGACAGCAATTTTA
Organism: Anopheles darlingi; assembly: GCF_943734745.1. Classification (NCBI taxonomy): domain Eukaryota; kingdom Metazoa; phylum Arthropoda; class Insecta; order Diptera; family Culicidae; genus Anopheles; species Anopheles darlingi. The sequence goes on along the minus strand of NC_064874.1, from coordinate 74,378,075 downwards.
CATAAAGAACTATCAAAACGCGGATGGAAGACAGCAACCAGCATCATTCTGCACGATTAACATGGAAGATACTTTCTTTTTAATCCAAATAGCTTTTATCAAGAGCGTATGTTTATTAGAGTTGCAAAACAAAGTAGTTATTGTGGCGGTACGTCTATGGCTGGAATAAGTTTCGGAAATCCTCAAATAACACCTTATAACCTGTGAATGTTGCTATCGTGCGCATTTAAATTGATTAAAAGATGACTTACCCTTGCGACGATTGCAGCTGCAGATCTAATCGGCGGGATCTGAAATAAGAAGAAATGGAAAACATCATTAGGAGGATGTCAACTTTTAAAGTGTAATTAGGTAGCTTTTAGAAGAACAAATGGTCAAAGTGTTTGACAATATAAACCTCACTTTTCTCTCGTTGATTTAAATAAAAACTGGATGCCAACTGACAAAACACTACGACATTGGCCAGTTATTGATTTCGATTTCCAATCAAAAAATTCTAATCAGAAGCAAGCGAACAAATGCTGAATACGCAGAGCAAACATTGGTTTCGCAGCATAGAAATAGTGGCGGAGCCATTTAAAAATTGAATTCCATTATGATAGTTTCCGCGTGGCTCCCGCTCCCCTCCCGCGCACATCCACAATCGAACACACAATATTTCGAAAACGCGATGTCGTAGCAACAAGAGAAAAAAAAAACACAAAATGCCCAAAACTAAGCACCACAATAAAACAACGTAACAAACAGGCGCAAAGCGAAGCAAAACAATGGCAAGTGTCAGCGTGGCAGCTCCCCGCGAAAAAGGGGACACTTCCCCCCCCCCCACCACCATCTCCCCACCCATGCGGGGTTGTTAGAAATAATTGAAACCGAACGCAAAATTTAATCAAAAACTCCGCGCGTAATCGATGAATTTCGATCGGTTTTGGCGTTGGCGTAGCCATAGCGAAAGGCTCAGCGAAAGGGGGAGAGAGAAGGGAGGAGGGAGAGGAGGTGGCCCAGCAACGGTGCCTTTGTGTGACGACGCGGTACAGCCGATGCCGGAGTGGCCGGAGTGCAGTACTGCGTTTAGAAAAGCGGAATAGAGAGGCACTAGGCATTAAATAATCTAACAACACCCAATCCAATCCACCCACTCGCTCCTCTTGCGACACACACACACACACACACACACACACACACACACTCTGACATAAAGTGAAAAATAATAGCAGACAAAACAAGTTCGGAACGGAAATTGAGCGCCACGCAAGCAAACGGATCGAAATTTCAAACAAAAAAAAAAAGAACTGCTCCCTCAAAAATAGGAATAAATGAAACATGAAGGGCAGCATGAAACATACAACAACAGCAGCAAAAAAATCCCCAAGGCAGCTGCTGAGGTGGTGAGCCATGGCCAAAATCGTGCCAACCAAAAATAATTTGTCAATCGACAATTGTTGGTTGTTGGCGCGCGCGGTGGCGTTCATTTTGATCACGGGGTTTTTTTTTTTAATTTCACACTTTTCATCTCAAGGGATTTTCCCAAGCGAACGCAACTGAACGTAAGGGTAGGAAGTGGTGGTGGAGTGGTCCGTTGGAGCGTTTCCGGTTTCGGAATGCGGTGACGCTTCGCTGACTATCTGGCACGACGTTGGCGACGACAGCACGTGACCAACGCGTCCGGAAGTTACCTCCGAAGAACTGATCGATTAGCGGTGACAATCGATCGACCGATCGAGCGATCGATGCCGCCACCGCTCAGCAGCTCATCAACCCCCCCGGGGGAGAGCGATCGAACCGGAACCGACGGAACGCAAAAGAGCATGGCATTAAATTAAAGAAACAACAAAAAAAAACACAAAACGAAGGCGGAAGGGGTTTTTTTTTGATGAAGTAGTGTCGCCCGCGCCCGCACCGGAACCCCTCCCCCCGTGGGATGGCTACACGCCAATTCCGCGCAAGCTGCCAGCCGATCGCGTAATCGAATTGAAAATAATTGCTCTCGTTGCTGCTGCTGCTGCCGCCTTTCCGGTGCTAGGACACGGATTTAGTGTTGTGCTAATTGAATTTCGAATTCCAATTCCCGGCAGCACGGTGTTTGTGTGTGTGTGAGAGAGAGGGCCAGCTTCTTTAAGAAGTTCCCGCAGAAACGTAGAGCTTTCGTAGGCTGCGGTTCCTGGGACGGGGAAAAAAAACTAGCGTCGTCGTAGCCCAAAGTAACCCCGCAATTGACGAAACTAATTACCAATTTGTGCACGGTGAGTTGGCAGTCGATGCAGCAGGCATTAGTGCTCTGGGATCCGGTGGTGCAGAATCCGCACACACCGACGAGTTCGACTCCAGAAGAACCCTTTAATGATGTGGCTTAACACTACGAAAATCCCTTTTGCAACCTTTTCTCAAAACAATTGTCGAGTATTCGTTTAAAGATCTTTAATCATTTGTGCGTTTCGACGAATCACCATCGAGAAAAGAAAACAATCCTCATGTGAACCATCATAGGCCGCTCTCTAGACTAATGGCATCCCCTGGTTGCTAATTAATGACAGACAACCTTCTCGGGACCCCGGAATGGAGGACCGTGAGCGCGTGAGCGGTGATTATCGAATGACACACCGAATGCCCGTAGAACTTGCTCCTACACACATGCCCGGGAGCGTTGCGACGGTTTAGACGAGGCACGTCAGTGAGGAGAAGAAGGAGGCAGGACCGCGCGGAACGCCTCCAAACGGGCTCTGCAAAACCAGTCTCTCTGTGTCGTTTCCATGAAAAAACACTACGCGCGTCAAACATCAATCTTCATTATCGCGGTACACAATCATTATTGGCGCGCTCGTCTTGTGGTGGCGTGTGGACTACTATTTACGATTTCTTCTTACGTTTAATGAGAACTTCCAACTCAAAAACGCCATGCCACGCCTGCGCCATTTGGATAGACGCAATGGTGCGACTTGTGTGAAGCTTTTGCTTAGTTAATGGAACTAGTAATACAACAGGAAGGTTAATTAATTATACTCTTTTACAGCATAAAGCACTGCATAGAATCTCTGTTTAAAAAAGGAAATACAGAGCATCAGCCAGCATCCCCGCGTTCGTAAGATGCCAGCTACGGTTTCATCGATGGCCGCTTTTCGTTTGTTCTCGCGGTTTCCACGAAGGAACCCCCTCCTCTCCGGTAAATTAATCCAAAAATCCAATTTCAAACACGTCCCCCCGTACGTTCCTGGGGTCGGTCATATTTTAATCTTCGCCAAAAAGCCGACCCCTGGCAGCTTTGACAGTTGATCGTTAGTCGGAACGCTGGTCACGGTCGTTGGCGTCGTCGTCCACCTTCGGGAAGAGGAACCAGACTTTTGACAGAACAGGCCCCCCAGGAGAACACACACACACACACTCGCACACACGAACGTACCGCGACTATCGAGTGTCACCGACGACCGGGCAACGGACGGACGGTCGGCAACGGATTTGACGGACCAGCGACCGGTGACCGTGTCCGGTCCATCCCTCCAGCGATCAAACCGGTCGTGAAGAATATGTTCGGGGAACGCGAACGCCACACGTTTGACGATCGAACCACACACATAGAGGCGAGCGAGGGAGCGGCGTACCCTGCTCGAGGTCCGGCTTGAGGTTCGGCCTGAGGTCCGGCCTGAGGTCCGCCATCGAGGACGACGACGACGACGACAAGTGAGTGTGAAGTCCAATCAAGAGTGTGAAAAGCGTCTCATCTAATGCAACGCGCGCCCCACAACGCCGCGCGCGCAACACTTTTGGCACGCTGACACCTCCTCCATCGGGGGGTACCACCCCCTCCCATCCCCCCCTTCTGGGAGTGGCTAATCGTTCAGTTAAATCGACGGCTGATTGCTGCAAAAAGGCGACCGTCCTTTACCGGCTTTAGCCTCGATGACGACGACGACGACGACGACGACAACCGCGACTCCGATGGATGCGGACGAGTTGTCGTCCTGTTGGTTGGGCCACCGGAGGGGGAAGGGAAAGGGGGCCCCCTTTTTCCCGGGAAGTCGTCGATTGGCCCATTGTCGCGATCGTTTTGCTAAGCGAATTTGCGACGCGAAAGCCATTCGCGCGTTCTCGCGCGTTCTGCGACGACAACGACCACGACGACAACGACGACGACTGTAGGACGCATCACGCCGCGCGAATGGCGCTTTCGGGCAATTATGCTACACTTCCCCCTCGGGCGGGTGGCCGACCGGCATCAGGTACCCGTTGTTGATTGCCAGCACGCCAGCGCCAGCGCCAGCGACGTGCAATCCATCGATTCATCAAATCGGCCCCCCGGAATGTGGTCCAGGTGTGGTAGGTGGCGCCACCTTCCGTCGCCTCGTCGCCCGAAACAATAGTTCATTTGGATACTTTGGGTTCTTCTCCTTCTTCTCCTTCAGCGGTGTCGGTCCGTTAGTGTGGCGAGAGGCGAGAGAGGGTGGTGCCAGGAAAGGGAGAAAAAAGGAGCGAGGTTGGGGGATACCTTGAAGAATGTCATCCTGCTGTCGCTCACACCGCCCGCCAGTGTGTGTGTGTGTGTGTGTCAACATGTGCCTCTAATCGAACGGAAACTGAACTGCAAGACACATTTGCGATTTTACGTTCTTCGGAGAGGTTTGTTTTGTGTCCTGCTCCGAGCCCAAGGCACTGATTGGCTTGTTGTAGTGTCCAATTTGATTTCTTGTTTTTTCTTTTTTGGTTTCAAATAACAATGATTGAATAACACGTTTTTTTAGAAATTCGAATGATGGAGAGGAATACAAAACAAGATACGATCAGCGGACGATGGTTGATGTACGAAGATGCAACGACAAGGCAGCCCATACAATGCTTTTTCAACTGCTTTAAACCGTTGCTAAAGATAGTTTTCATCCGTTTTGTTAGGGATGTTTTGTCCACTTCTTATGAAAAAATATTTTGTCTTAGCATGTTTTATTGATTTCCTTTACACGAATGCAACATTGCATTGTAATTGTCATAAACATTCATAAAAGTAATGGAAGCAAATACGCCATCAGTGTGGTCTGCAAGAAGAAGCAATTGGTTTTGCATAAAAATCCATAAAAAATAATGGAATGAAAAATATAAAAAAAAAACCTTTCTAATTAATGTTTGAACGATTATTGCTGTTGTGTGATAAACAATCAATGTGCAATGAAATTATGTCCTGTTTACTGCACTCGTTTACGAACATAATTGTCCATATTTAGCGTTTCGCAGAAATGCATCAAACTATTCTAAAAATCCTATAAAAAAGCATCCATGATCTTTACGCAATACGGTGGGCTATATCCTGCATTTGTTATTGTTGTAATGGACATTGAGCAGAATTTTCCAAATGTGATCTTCGTTGTCTTCTACTAAGATCTCTTACTCATCGACCATACAAGCAAATACCGATATCGTTCATTACGATACATCCTTCCAGGTGTCCAACTCCCCCCCCCAAAAACCATCGTCGGTCGCGGCCACCAACCAAAGAACCCCAGAACGCCCGGAAAGTGGCGCGGTCACGGATCGATACACCAAAACAAAGAGCGTCTACCAGCGTCCACCATTTCCAACCGCCATTTGGTTCCATCCCTCCATCTTCACTTCTCTTCACTTCACCTGGCTCTGCAACAGCCTCGCTGGTGTCCGGTTCCTAAACGCTTGGTAATTACTGTTCGCCATTTTGGTTGTTGTTGTTCTTGTTGTTGTGTTGTGTTGTTTTCGTTCAACCATCCCGAACCTCCGTCACTTTCGAAAGCACTTCCGCAACGTTTTTCGCTTAACAAACACACACACACACGCGCGCGCAACTGGGGCGACCGGGACCACGGTCACGAAATTGAAGTTCCCGAAAGTTAAATCACCGACCAACCCGCGTCCGGCCTCCCGCTTGGGGTCCATCAGGTCGTCCTCGCAATGCTCGATCGATCGATTGAAATGCAACGAACCGGAGCCGACAGAAACCACCCCGTCGCACCCCTTCAACCCCGCGCGCAATGGTGGAGGGAAGGTTAATGTTGCACTTTAAAGGTTGATTATTGATTTGTGATTGATGCGCGCTCGGGAGGAAGGGGGTCGAACGAGCATGAATGCAGGCCGTGTGCAGACCGTGCAACATGCATTAGCACCAATGAGCACGCCTGTGAGTGTGTGTGTTTTGAATGAAAAGTCACCCCGGAAAAGGCTGTGAGGAGAGTCCGCGAGGTGCTACCCTGAACCTGAACTGAAGCAATGGCCGTGGCCGGGCGCAGTAGTGGTGGTGGTGGTGTAGGAAGACATCCATTTCGTAATGAGTTTTCGGAGCAGTTTTCATGCTCCATGCTCCCGTCCTGACCTGGCCTGGACCGCCCGCCCGATGGCCGGGGTCCGGGGGCTGTAACAACCGGCTAACCCGATCAGGTTGAATATAGTTTGCGTTTGAAGCCGCATCCCACCCAGCGAGGTGCAAAGCATTATGCTTATCGCCGCCCCTTAAAATACGCAGGAGGGTGGGTGAAAGATGGATGGGCGCCCCCCTTCCCTCCGTTCCTCGTAGGCCGGAGTAAATGTAATGAGTTTTTAACCGAACGGCGGCCATGTTCCGTACCGTGTGCCGTTCGTGTTCTGCTGCACCTCAAACCTGCAGGCGGGGAGTAGTCGGCCTTTCCCAACCCAACCCACCCCCCAAAAAATGTGCCAGGCAGACAGGCCCAACATTTTATTTAATGGTCCCTCTTCGAAACCGCCCGGATAGGCAGAAGAAATTGAATGTGAATTATTCACATGAAATTGATTGAAACCATGATATTCCATGTTGCGCTGATTACGCGCTGCTGACCGGTGCGGGCCGGTGCTGGCCGATGCACGACAATTGCACGCCGACTGCTGCATCCGTCCGGACCGCCACGTCATCGTTCGTTCGTTCGTTCATTCGTTCGTTCGCTTGCGTTTGCATTTTCCCAAACATCAATTAGTCAACAGATGAAGGGACACAAAGAGAGAGAGAAAGAAGGAGGAGAAGGAGAAAAAGAGTGCAAATGGCGATAAAAGCGGTTCGCGATGGTGATGAGCTCCTTTCAATTAATGTAATGTAGGTTTTCCATTTTCACGAACCACCGTTTTTTTTTTTTTTTGTAGCCAGAGCCAAAGCTGATCGATCGATTATTAATCAGCCACTGGTGGCGGGTTCGGCCAGATACCGGTTCGAGTAGGAGGCCAGGAAAACTACGACCACCACCATCATCAGCATCATCAACCCGCCAATTGCAATTATGATCGGCAATTTGCCTTAATCTAATGGTAATCGAAGCCGTCAAACCAAAAGGAAGAAAGAAAAGGCCGCCGCCGACGGTACCGGTGCGCCACATTATCAACATATTCTCGCCATGGGCTTCTCGCTGGGAGAAGGTGGAGGTAGAGAAGGCAGACCCCAGCAGAGAACCGGAAACGTTCGCACATCGATCACGCAATGTGTCAGGTCGCGTAAGGGCGGCCGGGATTGCAAAACGACGTCGCCAGCGTCGTCATCGTCGGAAAAGGGGGGTTTGAGGTTGCCTTTTAGAAGCTTTGTCTTACCACCAACGTACCACTCTTTCCGCGGGCACACAATTGTGGCCGCACTACGCACGGATCGGTGACCGTCGAACGAACGAACCACGCGAGGCGAGCTGCACGACGATGAAGATGAATTTGAAGAAAAACCTGTTTTTGGGGTCGGTTAACAAGCGACCGGGGGGTGGGGATGGGGGTGCAGACCAACTTTAGGAGGCTGGTTGAGAGGAGAGGTCAAGATCAACCTTCTTACTCGAGGCGCGTCTTCGGACGATGGACGGAACAGAAGGAGAGAGGACTGCGCGATTGAACTGCGGAATGGAAAAAAGAAGGAATTGAGATGTGCTGATGATGATGATGATGCTCGTTGATCTCTTATTAATCCACCGGAACGTGCGGTTAGGGTTAGGGGAGGTACTTTGTTAAAGTAGTGGAAATTACCATTACTTCAAACATACAATTATTATTTAGAAAAGATCTAAAACAGATTCCCATCCTTTTGGGGGTACATTTTTTATGATCTCCACATAACCGCACTGTTCTCAATGACGAATGACCGTTTTATTGTGGGGAGAACGAATGTTCCATTCCAGATTTGCATGTTGGCCCCCCGTGTCCTCGATGTCCTCGACGTCGATTGTCATTGTCCAACAGGCGACCTTCGCGAGCGAAACAAAAAACGACCATCGAGGCCTCTGCGAAAAAAAAACGACCATCGAGGCCTCTGCGAAAAAAAAATCCCCAAAAAGGGAAATCCTAGAAAGGGAAAACCCCGGACTTCGATACGCATAAAAAAAAAACTGAACGAAAAACACACGAGCGACTTTGGGGGAGCAAATCGAGACAACGGTGCGTCGTGCCGCTTTGCCTAGCCAAGGGATGGACCAACCCCATGAGAAAGTCTGCGAAGGACGCGCCGTCGAAAGCGCCGAAACAACCACCGGAGCCAACAACGCAAACACGGAGATAGATGAAGAGCAAGATAGGGAAATGGAGTGAAAGGAGACGAGAGAGAGAGAGGTGGTCGAGGGAGCATGGATCCACGGATCCGTCCCCTCCAGATCTCGGAGTCGACGGGCTGGCTGGCTGGATGGCTGGCTGGAGGAAATTTATATTCACCTGCAGATGATTTATGGTCCCGGTTATTATACGAATGAGCGTTTTATTGTTCCATCCCCTCGCCATCGCCACCTCTACCATCCAGCCAACCATCCAACCAGCTGCTCTACACCCTGTGCCTCCTGCCTCGCTTTACTCCATCCATACTGTTGCCTCCCACCCCGCGCGTTTTAGGGAAACACTTCCGCTTTCCACGCTTTTTCGCCGAGCAGACGACGCAACTGGCAGTCGTTGAAGGGTCCGTAGCAGAAAGGGGAGAAACAGAAGGGCAATTCCGCAACGCTACACACGCACACACACACACAGACAGGACCATCAGCACCTGGAGATTGAGTGGCGTGGTGTCGAGGTTCCAGTGCTGTTGCTGCTGTTGGAATGTTCAATAGCACAGCAATGTGAGCGTAAGTAAGGGACGCGAGGAGCAAACGGTGGGATTGGTCGGAAGGATTATGACCCCTTGGCACGGCGCGACATCGTCGAACGCTATCATCCCAACTTCACGATCCCCACACGGTCACAATGGTGGTCACGATCTTCGGTGTTAGGACAAGAACACTTGTTCGAGGAGCCAGCAGCCAATGGAAAAAAGGTCGACTAAAACCACGTTGACCAAAAACACAAACCACATACACACACACACACACACACACACACACACACACACACACACACACACAGACTTCCAATCTCGTCATCGAACCATCCCTCATCCTCCCTTTTCGTCCTTCTTCTAGAAGGTGGACGACCCAAAACCTCCCCAACCGAGGCGACCGATGATACGGCCTAGTTAGGGCTGCAAGAAGAGATACAGATGGTCGGGATGACATTTCTTAGACTCTTCCCACCGGCAGCTAGTGGGAGATAAAGTACTGCACACACACACCGACTCACAGACACACTCTTCTCTGGATTTATCGAAAACGAGTAAAGGTACTCCTTCGCATTGAAGGAGACGACTCCGAAGGGGAGCTCTTGCTCTGCCTCTGATTATGATGACCTCCTGTTGACTGCTCAAAGTGATGATGGAGCGAGCGAAGGGAAAGGGCGAGGAGAAGGAGGGGGAGGGGGATCAAATGGATGGATGTGCCTTTTGATTTCCATCTTGTGGGAAGTGGAATGTGTCGCGCCCCCCCAGGTGGCAGGTGATTCATTATGCTTGATTAGAATCGGTACTGAGGTGAGTAAGGTGGAACCGGACACTCAATCAGCAAGTGCTGCTGGATGCGAGGAGGAGGAGTTAACCGAATGAGCCGTTAATGGTCTTCGATGCATTAGCATAAATCGTTGGAAGTGTTTGACAATTGGTTTTATTATTAAAAGTCCGGACTAGATGAAGTTCAGCGAGAAGTTTGTTACAATAAGGATTTGGAATGCAGTACGCAAAAAAAGTTTATCTATCCCGAAAGGAAATTGACGTTTTTTTTATAGAAAAGCTGAGTGTAGAACTAAAATTAACATATCTTTCGCTACCGCTCGTTACTCCATTTTTTTTTAAAAGGTTTTGTTACAAACAAATGGAATAATGTAAGAAAAACAAGCAAAAAAGTGTATCCACCCCATACAATATTATTTATTGAATTAAAAAATACACAAAAAACTTTGTTTTCACTTCAAAATAATCAAGTAGCCTTTTTTTCTCTCCATTTCAACTGTGCATTTGAGTTCCTTAATCTCAAGAGCATCTTGTGATACTCTATCGATGGTTTTCGATTTGAATTTCATTCTAAGACTTAGATTTTCAGACTTAACTTGAAAAATCATCCAAAACGTTAATTTCTTGCAGAGTGCACCTTTCTTTTGACTTACTGTAACTGTAATCTTTGGATAACATTAAGTTGTCAAATAACTTAAGAGTAACTTCCAGTCAATATCACTTGAATCGTTTATAGAGCATTAGAATACGACTTATTCTAATAAGTACAAGTGCCAATCGAAAATAAGTCGCCACACCAGACGAAACATCTGAAAACAATTAACATCTTCGCATGTTCACCCTCCCACCGCCCCTTCATAACGCGTTCCAATTTGTTCGCGTTCGTTAAGGTGTACTCCACATCCACCCCATCATCCACTACCATAGCGGTTTCCCGCTACCGAGACCGGCGATGGCCAAACAAACACGAAATTCGAAAATCGGGACTTTTATTTGCAAAAGCCAAACCCCCGGCGTGGGGGAGGGCGAACAGCTGTTGCCAAGCGGCCGACGTCTCGGTAACGCGTTGCCGTCGGCGACCGACGGCCGTAAAACCGACGCATTTATGCTCCTGCGTCGTCCAACCGGACCCGGATTCGAATGAAATGGCAAGAGACAGAGAAAGAGAGGAAGAGAGACAAAGAGTACAACGAACAAAAAACCCTTCTCCGCCTGTGTGTGTGTGTGTGCGTCTCGGGACTTTGATGGAGCAAGATTTATGGATCGCGGATCGCGGAACCATCCACTGCTGGCCGGACGGGGCCCCGTGGACCTGGACATTAAATCTTCTTCAATAATTCCGCAGAGCACGGAGACGAACATGGCATGGCATGGCATGGCGCGGCCCAGAACACGCCAAAGGGGCCACGCGATGCCCAGCCTGTGGTCGCTGCCAACGGACATCGAGCCAACGTGTGTGTGCGTGTATGTGCGCAATCGTCGCACCGAACGTGCTGTTGTTGTTATTGTTGTTGCTGTTCGTGGTGGGGCGTATTTGTGTAATGCCGGGTTATGATGATCCTCCAGACCCCCACCCGGGGGCAATATTTCGAGAAAACCAGTTTACGACTAAATTAATTTATACTAAAAACTGTACACAACTGGGTTACAAACGCACCACCAATCGGGCATCATTGGTGCGTCCCTTCCCTTCCTGGCGTTGGTTGGATGGTCCCCAACTTTTGCTGTACACGATCATAAACACCTCACCGGGTCACTCCGACAACGACGTCGACGACGACGACGCTGATGATGGTCGTGGTCGTATGTTCCCATTTTTTGCTTTATGTTGTTATTATTAGAAAACCACGTCCGGATCAGCGGCCAGGCCGGCACACAAGAAGCCCGTGCCGGTCCGGTGCCGGTGGTGATCCATTCGTTGTGGTCTCTGTCGTCCAAACAAATCATCATCTTCTTCTGCTTCTTCGGTCGCGCGGTGCGGTTTGAACAAATCTTTTCGTTATTTTTTTCGTTCGTTGCTGTTGTTTTCTTTGGCGATCGGCAAAGTTTACGATCGATCTCGGGGGGCTCTCGTCGTGGCTGCCGTCATATGCCATTCCGAGGAACGGCACTGAAGTCGAATATCTGTGCGCGGTTTCGTTTGCGTCCGAATTTTATTGGTTCGCGTCGATGATCCGGACGGATAGGGAACTAACTGAACTGAGGAAGCTGACGTCAGCAGGTCCACATTGGAGGAGAAACAACTTCTTTGCCGAGCTTCCACTGACGATGACCCAGAATCTCAGCTTCTACAATCCACAATGTTCAACAAGTCAACCGGAAAGATCACGTTCGGTCGTTCGTTCTGAAGTAAGTTCTATTCTAAGTTCAGCTATGGACGACCTGGGGCCATCATTGGTCAACGTATAGGTATCTGAGATGCTAAGTGACACCCAGCACCTCATCCATCGCATTCCACCACCACCACCACCATCACCACCACCTTTCTGTTGACAGTGAGGGCAGCTATTGGTGGGATCGAGACCCTCGAATGGTCGATGACACTCTGGGCACTCGAGTTGGTCATCCTCCCACCAACCCCTGGCGAGAAGTCGCGTCCGTAAAGTGGCCGAGAAGAGGCGCGCATCCCTGAGCGAACTGGTGCACGTGACCGGGTCCGACCGAGACACGCCGATACCAAGTCCAGGAGACTCCAACCGATGACTTGTTCCCACTGGTCGTACTCTGGCCCAAAAACTGGTCTTGCGAGGCGCAACCAGACCTAGCAGACGTGGGGGCGTCTCGCGATCTCTCTTTCTCTCTCTCTCTCTCTCTCTCTCTCTCTCTTTCCCTCTCTTTAGAGCGTTCTTGAACCTTCGGACTTTAGAGCCACTCTTGGAACGAACACACGAGGCATGGGGAACACTTTTCGGATTTCCGCCAGTCGGTGGTGGGTCTCCTCTTGTATCCCCGGGACCTTCCTTCTCCACCTCAGCTACTCAACGGCGAGTGATTTATAGGGAACCGTTATAATTTATGCATCTCTATGCGGCTGTGTGTGTGTGTGTGTCTTGTGATTCACAACCCAGGTTTGCGCGAGGTTGTTCTGTGCAGCGAACCTAACAGCGAAGACACCCAGCCCAGTGTGTACGTGGTCGTCGCTGCAGTTAGGAGGCGTGAAGATGACCGTTTGGCGTGTCGTGTTGTAGTCTGGGAGTTCGAGCGTAGGCGAGCGCAGCATTGGGTCAGCCACGATCTCGTCTTAGCTGCGACGACGACGACGACGACGAGCAGTGGGTATCTGTCGTGGTCAGTATCTTCTACCCGTTTTCTGCCATCTTTTGAAGATGAGCTGTTGACTACTTCACAGAAACGTGGGAGCTGTGTGGATGGTGCAGTTGCTCCCCACTTTCCGGGACTGTAGATCGATGTCTGGGAACTGGGAACCCACCGTTCCAACCAGTGGAGCGGGTGCATATAAGATGGCGATCAGAGAAATGTTATTCTAAGTCAGCTATCCAACCAACTTGAGGATCGATCACTGAGTCTAATGCTTCTCATAATGATAGCAACTAACATAATGCGGCGCAATAATAAATTGGAAGCTTTTCCAATTGAATTCCTCCGATCATTTTGCCGATAGACTTACCCAGAGATGCCCAAAACGTTTAATTACTTTACGACGAAGGATTCAAGATCCAGTGGAAGTACCGCAAATTCTCTGCCATTAGACAGTATCCGATTCTGGACCACTCATTCGTATTCTGCTCCGGGTACATTCGCATTGATATGCTACCTTTTTGCATCACTCTGGACCAGTCCAACTGAGAGAAAGAAAATCAATTTCCCCCAAAAAATAAAGTCGAACCAGCTCGATGACCTAGGCGTATATATCCTCGGTATGTCGGTCCGTGCCGTGCACATCCCTGGACCGCCGCGTCTCGCAGCACCAGCGGTGGCGCTTCCGTGCCATGCAAACAAGGCATTAAACACGAGTTTAATGCTTCTCCGTGCATCGGGCCATTGTGGCGCACACTCCTTTCACCACAGCAGCGTCGCCAGCTGCTGTTGCTGCTGCTGCTGCTGTTGCTGTTGCTGTTGCTGCAGACAACGCTCGTTGTTCGACCGATTTAGCATGGAGCTGGACAACTTGAAACAACCACGCCGAACCACCACCACCACCACCACCCTCACTCCAACACGCCAACATCACGAGGTACGCGAGGCCTCCCACCGATGCAAACCGCAAAGCGAAACCAACCAGCTCCCCAAAAACCAGCCGTTCCGGAGACCGGACTGTCGTTGGCGGCGGCGGCGACGGCGGCGTCGAGAGAATAAAACGAAAAATGGCTAAGCCATATGCAAATGTAGCAAACGCCACCACCACCGCCACCCCCGACACTGGTGTGGTTTGCCAGCAACCGGCACATGTTGCCCTTCCTCCTGCGCTCGGCCGTGAATGGAAGATAAAAAAAAAACAAGAGACACAGAGAGAAGTCATACAAGAATGGTGACGATGATGGCGCTGCTTCGATGGCGTTTGGGGGGAGGGACTTTTTGTAATCCTTTTTTATTCTGCTTCACACGCGTGGTACACCCTCCACCCTCCCATCCTGTCCACCGCGTCCCAGAATCTTCTTCTTCTGTTTTTTTTTTTTTTGAGAGGAAGGTACGTTGGGAAGAGCGAGGAAGCGAATGCTACTTGCGGTGGCGATGATGATGCTGATGACGGTTGGAAATGGCTTCGAACCAT
>NC_064874.1:74353556-74358556 GCF_943734745.1 Anopheles darlingi | reverse complement strand
CAACCCAACAATTAACACCTTCCTCAACCGACTTCCTTCCCTTTCGCCAGGCCGGTACGCCTGTGACCGGTCAAGAGCGATATGGACGTGGATCGTGAGGTCTCGGACAGCTTGGTTAGCCAACACAAAGCAAGAAGAAGAAGAAGAAGAAGCAGAAGCAGAAGCGACCATCTTCGTCTGTTTTGCGGTAAACAACATACCATGGCGCACGAGCAACGGTTCCACTAGCTTCTTGGGGTGCAGTGTGCAGTGTCTTCATAGCACATCCATCACCACCAGCGCGACCATGGCTCTGGCCATGCACGACTCACGAAATCTTACCCAACATATTCCATCGGTGGCCCAAATTTTAACCATCTCCACCTTCAACACGCCCGCGCCCACAGAGTCAGAATAATTTCCTGAGTTGCCGTAGCTGCATTTGGGAGAGAAGTCTGTGTATTTATGCTAACCAGCATGCCACCAGCTAGGGAGGCGCCTAGATGCCGATCTCGCGAGCTGTGCGTGTGCATAACTGATGCGCGTATAAATGCGCTGGCCAGCAAAACGGGGAAGAGTGATAAAAGCGGTGGTGGTGGTGGTTGTTGGCGCCAGGGCCCCTTACAAATCTATGCTGCAGCACACAAACGAAACGATTTGTAGATTCAACGTCACGGCAAGTAGCACGATGGCAGGTCTCCCGCAAACTCGTGTTTTTGTTGCAGAAATTTAAGTTTCCTTGGAGCTCGGAATGGCCCGAGCACTGTTTCGCTTGTCCAGCAGTGATCAAATTAAAACGTCTAGACCAATTAGTCACCATCGCACCCCGAGACGACGACGACGACGACAACGAATGGCGGTATTTGCGGACGCGAAGGTCGCGTTGGTCTAGCGTTATGATTGGACTTGGCTTGGCTTGCCGAGGAAGGAATGTATCGATCGGAGGGCAAAGGTGAAGTACAGCGAGATGTGTTCGACACCATTCCCCCCTTCAGCAATCGCGCGAGACAAAAAAGGAAACGTATTGCATGTCCGACGACCCCTAGAGGAGGTCCAGCGCAGACGGGTTTACATGCTGTCTGATGTCAGTACGCGGCGTAGAGGGCTGGGTTTCATCGCGTTTTGGGTCGTAAAGTACAATTGAATGCCAAAAGTAAACTCATTAGCACATACACACACGCGCACGCGAAAGGTGCCAATCGAACCAATCGATCCGATCGACCGGTCAGCACGTGGCCAAGACGTGCTTACCTAGCAGCGGCTGCGACGACCGAGGTTACCATACGCTGAACCCCTTGAGCGAAACGATCGTAAAAAAATGATTTACCTCCGCAAAACGCGCGCACGCGCTTTGTACCTTTCAACAGCTCGCCTCCTGCGCTTGGAGGGGAGATGAATTCTGCATCACTTATGCTGCGCCACATTTCGCCAACCCACCCCCGTGGCTCATGAATAGTCATTAGCCGGTCATGCAACCGCAACTCGGTCGACGCACGCAACGCGTTGGCTAGCCGGGGTTTTTTGGAGACCATTTTTGGTACTTTTGCGGACAAGCAACTCCCCAAGCCAGCCGTCGTGCCAGCCGTGGGGATGGGGGGAGCGGGTCTGCCTGATTTTAATTGAAGAAATGAGTCACCCCCCGACTCCTTCGGTGAGTTGGCGTTTTGGTGGCCATATAAGGCCAGCTACTGCCTGGATCCAGATCGCGCGAAATCGAATCGAATGACCACCACCACCACCACCACCAAATCTCGCGAAGTGCCACCGCTACCTCGAAAGGTACCAGAGAGAGAGAGCCAGAGAGACCCGGTTTCGGTGGTATCGCCTCGTAAATTTAATTGAACCATCTCTCCTCCTTCTCCCAGAGAGTGGACCCAAATTTTTGGCTGATGCACTCGCCATGGAACCATTTCGTGTGTTAGTGCTTTTCGGTTGGGTTCGGTCACTGTCCCTTTTTGGTGGAGTCGAAATCCGCGATTCCGCCAATCTTACGATCAGCTTACGATGTGATACGATGGTACGGAGGCCATTACTTTGGCATTAGCCGTTCCATTAGCAGCCAGAGCCGGCTCAGGCCGGTCGCTGGCCCTCTGGGCTGGTTGTTGGTACGAGACATACCAAGGCTTGTTAGCAGCTGGCCAACCGGAGGAGTGCTGTACAACGCGGGTTCGCTCCTCATTATTGATTCGATTATTGAAGCGCTAATCACCCGGCAAACATGGCATCAATAATCAAGTGGCCGTCACCGTCGGCGTCGTCATCGTCCGTCATACGCGTGTGTGTGTGTGTGTGCCACGGGGTGAAGGATTTTGGGGACGTTCGTTGCTCTTTTCCTCCTCCTCCTCCACCTAGTCCTCTTTTCCTGCTCTGATCGGTCGGTTGGCGCGTTTGACAGGCAGCACTACGACCTCGGCCCAAGAGACAGCGATGAGTGCTTAGCTTTTGGTGGGGCTCTTTGCGCGAGGGAAACGCATTCTATGCACCCACCCACACGCACCATTCATCCGCAATCGGTGGACATGAATGGCCGGTGAAAGGCGTCACTATTTGGCGTCGTTGCCATGCATGTCGGGGTGGTCCAAAGGGAGAGGTGGAGAGGAAGGAGCGGGTTGAAAAGTAAACATGCGGATAGTGAGCCTGCCAGCGAAGAGGAGGCGAAAGGAGCGACGGGCGCGAAGGAGAAGGAGAAGAAGAAGCGAGAAAGCAGAAGATAAAACACACATTAACGCAGGAAATGGACGAGGACGGGGTGGGGTGGATGTGTGTGAAGTAGGTGGTGGGTGGTGGTTAAAAGGAGCAACGTCGCGGGAGTTCAGTGCTAGTGGTGGTGGTGGTGGTGAATGAAAGCAATCACAATCAACATCACTCATATTTCTCCCATTCACACCTACGACTGCGAAGGGGGGGGGGAGGGAAAGGGGGTGGTAGGGTTCCTTGCACTCCCCCGGCGTTCCCGTAACATCCCGCGTCCAGGGTACATCCGGAGCGTACCGAGGAACAAGCAATCAAAGGCCGTTCCTTCTTCCATCTGACGGCTCTGGACGCGCTTACCCTCACGTTCGCATCTACGTCGGACGTAGAGTCTGTCGCCGTCGCACTCCCTCCCTCCTTCGATGGCTGTCCGAGTGACTGTCTGGTTGAAGACCTTCTTCAACTGGCCCCCGAACGATTTGTGATTGGTAGCAACCGTCGCTGTCGACTGACTCCGTCCTAGTGTGAAGGTGGACCGAAGAGGTTGACGTTACTGATCTTTTGAACTCGAGCACAGCCGAGAGCAAACACACTTCAGGTCTAGGTCCTTGTCTTTCTCTCTCTCTATCTCGCTCGATCTTTTACTAGATAAGTTATGCATATTTTGAGCCTGATTGGATATTGTTGGCGACCTTTTTCTTTAAAAATATGGTACTAGTACGATAATTGACTTAATCATCACATTTGACAGCGACCTAAGGCAGAATCCTGAGATCGTATATGATGAATACATCATATACAGGAATAGGGAAGTAACATATATTGAGTTAACTACTCCAACGGGATAAAGCTACCTAATACATCTCTCCAATAAATACCAGACCAGAGACCTAGCAGCCAGTATTACGGACCTCTAGCACACCGGTTACCTACGGAGCTACCCAAACCGAAGGTAAACTGAAGGCAGAAGATTGTGACCAGTTGTTGGCCTTTTCGCCCCTCTCACCGTCCCGTGCTATGACCTGAGTGGAATGTGAAATGAGGAAGAAAGTTCAGCGCGAAATGCGATGCCACTGCGCCGCGTGGACCGGTAGCCGTCGCAGTAGTCTGCGAGGAGTCTGTGAGGGCGATAATACGCTGTCAATTTTGATGACTTGTAGTAAGACACCGTCCCTGGCCACCGCTGGTCTTGCTGTCCGTCCGCTGTTCGGTAGCTTTACAAGGAGAGAGGAAGAGAGTTGGAATAAAGGGAGAGTGTGGGTGGGTTGACCAGTTTTCAAGTGGCTCTCCGGACAAAGTCCTCACGCAACGCACGTCACATCACTCGCTCACGCTGTGCGGGAACAGATAAAGCCCCCTGTAGTAGCTACTGTGAGTGATATTCCTGATAGTGGAGACACAAATGCTGTTAATGATCGATCGATTGGATGGATGAATATCTAATGAAAGACGTGGCGTAGGACACCAAAAGTCAAATGAAGTCAGGAATTCGGCTCAAGCCGATGCCAGAGCAGCGTTTGTGAGCCTATCCAAGGTTGTTATCGAAACAACGAACCATTCCAGGAAAGTGGCAATTCGTCAAGATACGGGAGCAAATGCATCGACTCCTACAAGAATGCCGACTCCCCCGTACTGGCTATCCGTCGTTTCTAACGGGAATTTTATCAACATTTGATGAATGTTAAGGCACCGGAAGGTTATCTACTGCCTCGAAGAGAGCACAATACACAGCGTGCGCTGCTCTCGCGCACACCCCTTATCAGATAGCTTCCTATGGGCCACGGAATGGGAACCATTCCCCGTGAGCTTACGGATGGGCCAATTAATCAAATCTAAACCTCAGGGACGACCTTTAGCTCGAGCGCGCTTTAGCTCATCGACCGATAATCGTGGCGCGATAAGCCGGTGCTGGCTCTGGCTGGCTACATAATTTAATCATAGGAAACACACACACACACACACACACACACAGCGCGTTGACGGATGGACGCTGGTACAACGGGGCGAACAACACATTCGATTATAGTAGTAGAAGTAGGCCAACCAGCCAGTCAGGAATTTGGAAATCTAATCAAGTGGATAAGTTGATAAACCGTCGTCGCGGAGCGTCGAAGCGGACGACGAGGTGAAACGCAGGCAGGCCGGCCAGCGGCGGCGTCCACCAAGCCGAGCCTGTCATCACGCCTCTGTTGCCGTGTATCGTATCGCTGTTGGAATGTGTCTGTGATGTCGGAATGGTTTTTTGGGGCGAAGATATGCTACAGGCAGAACTATCAAGGTCCGGTTCAATCAGAAACACACAGAAATGGAAGACAATGTGAGCAAAAAAA
>NC_064874.1:74346056-74348556 GCF_943734745.1 Anopheles darlingi | reverse complement strand
TTGGCATCATGACTGGCCATAAAACCCGGCGTGCAATATCGGCGAAGAAGCCCCCCCGCGGGGGAGGGGTTCCCGTTCTTTCAACTCAAAAAGTCAACTGATGGGCACCACCCGATAGCCTCAATCATATGCTTTCATATCTTCATCGGAAGACAGATGCAGGGCATGGCAGATAGGGAGACATATTGAGTGGTGTTGGTTGGTGGAGAGAGGAGTTTTTGAAATTAAAAAATGGAATCCCTGGCGTGTGATAGATGCTGGAACAGATTGTTCCATTTTCCGAAAGACTTTTTATCAATTCCCATTCATTACATTGATCTACAACATTGATTATGGGTACTTATTCGATTTTCTAGTTCAAATGTAATATCAACTAGTGCAGAGTGCGTCATTTAAACATGGCCTATTGACATGTAGTAAACAAATCGCGTTTTTTTCAGCCAATTTTGGAAAATGAATAAGATTTAGTTAGGTTTTACAATGCCATTTCTTCACCCTGAATAAAATTTCAAACAAACAATCACTCCTCCATTAGACACACAGAAAACGGCCCTTTTTTCGATGTAATGTAGTAGTTGGTAGTTAACAACATTTCAGCAACATTTAACAATATAGTAAATAAGTCAAGCGCCGTCAAATCCCACAGATATAATTCAAATAGTCAGTTTTCACAATTCAACGATTATTTTCGATGTACACTGCCACGATTTCAGCCCCCTAGTTTCGCTTAAATCGATCCATAAGTAAAATGGCACAAGACTGACGTTTCAGAATCGTGCAGATTTGACCAAATCGGCTGACAAAATAGCGGAGTTACTCAACATTTAAATAAGTCATATTTAGATGGCGATGGATAGTTCACAGTAAATGTCATAAAAAGAACTTATCTTTTTGTGACGCGCAAGCGATCAGGAAGCACCTCGACCCTTACGGTTCACACGCGGCATGCCGGGGTGCCGGGAAACAAAGCCGGAGTGGTGAACCTTCTCTGATTACCCTCGTCCAATCCGTCAAGTGGCCGGGCGATTGATGACTCTATACCTCGCGTAACGATGATGGGCATCGGATAGGCATCGATTGGCGCACGGTCGCAATGAGAGAGATGGAAATGTACTCGGGCATATTGCTTCACCTTAACGAGTCGCCATTGTCCATATGCCAGACCGAGCCGAGAGCAGTGTGCCTATCATGTTCGCTTTACATTAAAGAACTGCAAGTTATGCTGCGTTACAACAGCACACAACGTAGCCCTTTTTGCGCCATAAACGGCCACTAGGCAAACATCACTTTTTTCCTTCTCTTTATCTCTCCTGTCTCTCCGGTTCTCATAAACATTCCCTTCGTGTCAACCAATGGGGTCCAAGTCCCGGGCCGAAAGCCCGGAAACTCGATACCAGCCGGAGACGCGCCTCACGTACCACACGTACCACCACCACCACGTACCACGATGGGTGAGTAGTGCGGGCGCGCCCGGTAGTCAATCATTCATTAGCAAATAAGATTAATTGTTAATCAGACCGTGGCACGGACGTCGTTTCCGGTCGTCGTCGTCGTCGTCGGTTCCCCGGGACCAAGGGGAACGGGGAAGGGCAGGCAAGGACGCAAGAGGACACGTTCAATTAGGACCCATTATCTCGATGATTAGTTGGGGCTTTGTAATGTCCTTTTGCGATGAAGATGCGGCACAAGTGGGCGCCGCTCGCTCGCTCGAGTGTGTGTGTGTGTGTGTGTGTTCCGGTGTGCATTATAGATGATGGCTGCTCACTGACTGACCGTTGCGCTTCATCATCGCGGTTTGGAGGAGGGGAGGAAAAGACGGAGAGCCCCTCCATCTTGTTCCCCTCTTCGCGCCTCAAGCACTACAACAAACGCGCCCTACCGGACCCGGCCGGCAGACAGCACGATGAGTAATGTTTGACATGAAAGTTCATTCGCAATCGAACGCGGTACACACGCAAAGGGAGGAAGGTCAGTTCGCGCGCAGTAGTGTGCCCGGGTGTGCTTTAATGTCGGCTGGCTAATGCAGCGTTCTCGATGGTGGTGGCGGATGATGCTACTTACCCTTTAATTAATGCGTTTTAGACGGTGCTCTCTTTGTCTCTCTCTCTCTCTGTCTCTCTCGCTCCGCCTGTGGCACAAATAGAAGATAAGGAAAAATGTTTCTCGATTAGATTGCTATTCAAAGGGTAAGCGGACTAAAGGCACTAAAAAGGCACAGCCGAACGGCACGCTTCACGCTTCCTCCTCCATATAAGAGATAATTAAAGTAAGAGCCCACACTTCGAACGTCTTACTTCCTACACTTCAACCGCAGGCCGAGCGGCTTCTTCAGCAGACAGACAACGACGATAGATACGGATCGGTAAGAACACTTGAGCAACGTTATCGCTTACCACCACCAACCCCCCCCCCCCCCCCCCCCCCCCCGGGTTCCACTATCGCAACGTGTGTAATCGAGCGCATGAAGAAGTTGGTGCAAATTGGTTTATCACTTTATTGT
>NC_064874.1:74328556-74341056 GCF_943734745.1 Anopheles darlingi | reverse complement strand
TCTTAGAATCGCTATTCTTTCCCCTGTTCTTCTTGGGAATTCCCTTCAGGGCATTAGGTCTTTGATGCCGTTCTGTGGTCTCTGCTGTTTCCACAAGACCACCTCTTGTGCCTCAGACCCCGCGCGGACCTTCGCGAGGGCGATTCGCCGATCGTGCCGACTTCGAGGCGGCCCATGGTCCTGGTTCTGTTATTCCTAACCAGCACTTTCGAGTTGAAATGTAAATTATAGAGAGTTTTACTGTAATTACTGTATACGCTCGCCTATTACCGCGCACTATGATTATGATGATGATGATGATGATGATGATTCCCGACGCCACCCGGCGAGGAAATCGAAAGCATTCGGCGTGGCTCAGGCGCTAGCTCAGGGCCGCGGCCATTGTGTGCCAGAGACACGGTCATGCCCACTTGCCGTTTGATGAGCAGAGAATGAAGGAACAAGTTCTAGTTCATAGCCGTTGGGGGAACCACGACAGAATGAACAGGGAGCAGGGTGTCTTAAACAATGCGTTAATTGTAGCACTGGTGGTACTGGTCTTAAGAGTATGACTAAAGCATGATCATTAGAAATATAGCGTAATGGTAGCGGTTAAATGAGTTTCGGAAAACCTATTATTCATTTCAAAAAGTTGGTTCCATCTCGAGGAATTTGAGTGAAACTCACTTTTTAGACAATATCGAGCGTGAGACTTAAAGATCAAAAAGCATTGCCTTTTTCCTCGAATATTCAAGGACGCTTCGTATAAAGCAAACTCATCGAACTGCAAAATGTCAAAAACATTAGCTGTTTGTTGTTTGCATGTTCCGATTGCCTCTAACGTAAGCGCAGACGAGGTCTGGTAAAGGCGTAATTATACTAAACTTACTGGCCATTACAAACATTCTCGATGCAATTGATCGAACCAGCACCAGTGGTATCGTAATCAACACAGCGACCGATCCCGGTTCAACAGTTCCACAATCCAGCGCAATTCTATCGTCACTACGACCACCGTAGAATGATTCCAACGGTCGTTGAGATAGCTTGCTTGCCGTATCGTGGGGGCCAGCTGCAGAAATTCAATTGCATCCTAACATGTCCACAGGACACTAGCGAGGTAATTGGATAAATAGCATGCACAGAGGAGAACCATTTGGCCAAAAACGTACCCATTAGCGCGAGAACGCGCACGATGCTACAATTCGGTTCCTCGCATCGCACAACCTTCCACTTTCCAATGCTCCTCTACCTGCTATCTTGCACCCAAGAAGCGATTGCTTGTTACTGGCAGCCAGGGATCCACCAGGCTAGCCCACATCCCCCATCGACACCACGAAAACCACGAATGACGTACGGCTGCCGCTAGAAGTTTTCAATTTACCCAGCAAACCACCGTCGCAAAGCCCCGGGAAAGCCTCGCCGGCCGGGAGTAGCATCCTCCATTCTCCAAAATTGTTATGGACCATTCCCATTCCCTTCCGGCTTTTGCAGATAGATTGTTGGATTGCGGGGGCAACTCACGAGCGAGTAGCGCACCACACCGGTCCCGACTGACCGCGACAGATGCCTGCCTGGAGTGCCACCTCCCAAGTAGCACCACGTCCAAAATCATTCCGCAGCAGTCGGCTGCATCAGCGCTATCTACGGAAACGGAAACGATGAAGATAATGAAGGGGGCCTCCTTTCGCCTCGCAAACGCATCATCACCAACCACCATTTTGGACCATCGGCCATCTTCACGAGAATCCGCGTCCTCGAGGTACGAGGCACGAGGCACTCGAGGTACGAGTGCCACCCGCGGAAACAGAGAGAGATAGAGAGAACTTGAATAGGATGCTACTTGGCTTGATGTTCACATCAGGTTCATCAGATGAAACCGACGCCATTCGATTACCTACCAAAAACCTTCTCGGCTCCTCGCGGCTCGCGTACTGCAGGCGCTACTTTATCCCGCAAATCCTTCTAGACTCCCACAAACACAGACACACCATCGAAACCGCCAAAACCACCAGAGCGAGCGCGCGCGAGCGCGAGGAAATGGTGAAAAATAGCCCGAAGCTTCAAACTTCCAAATTATTTAATTAAAATTTCAAACTGTAAATGAGAAAACTGCTCACGAGTACGGGAGCGTTCTTGTGTGGTCCGTCCGTACCGCCCGGATCATCACACACACAGACAGACACCCGCTAGTGCCCCCTATACTACGCCTAGCGACCTAGCTTCCACGTATTGACAGGATCCCGAGCCAGACGTCGGATGCCCCAACTGAACTCCTTCCTCAAGGTCTGCTGAGGGAATTTTTTTTGCCACTGTCGACCAAGTTATAGACGAGCAGCAGCAGCAGCAGCAGCAGCAATTCTTGAAGCAACTCTGAAGGAATCCATCATGTGCATCACCACCTACTGTGTCCCGTTGTCTGCTGGAAGGAGAAGAAGAAGAAGCAACTCAACTTCCCACCGAGATGTTGTGAACCTCCCCAGAAGCAACTCATCCGCAGACATCCCTCGCATGGCTCCCTGGACCCCGGAACCCAATGGGTCTTTGGTTCGGCGAGCCCTCTGC
Organism: Anopheles darlingi; assembly: GCF_943734745.1. NCBI lineage: Eukaryota > Metazoa > Arthropoda > Insecta > Diptera > Culicidae > Anopheles > Anopheles darlingi. Next base: position 74,338,512 of record NC_064874.1, on the reverse strand, counting down.
TAAATGAACTCCCGAAAGCGCTGTTCGGCAGCAGTAGTGGCGATGCTACGTGATGCAGCCACTTCCACCGTAAGTCCTAACATACTCCTGGGGAGAGACTCTTGGAACCCTGGAGTAGTCTCTCTCTCTCTCTCTCTCTCTTGCTGTCTTTTTCGGTTTTGCTCTATATCTAACACTTTTCCCTTCTGATCTTCCCCCAAGAAAGATGCATCCTCCTCACTAGGCAGCCATGGGTCGAGCACAACAAACCACCGAGCCCCCTCCCGGGCCCCCACCTTAACCTTATGTTTGTATGTTAAATGAGAAGGAAAAGCAAGCAAATGGTGTAGAACACGTTGGGACCTCAACAGGGACCTCAAAGCAGAAGAAGAAGAAGAAAAAAACAAAACATTCAACCCAACATCAGGGCACGTCTGATGCACCAACATCCTCCCGGCTCACCGCCTCGAATGGTAGTCCAAGGTACACGAAGTGCAGCAGAGCTACTTCCCAAGAACGGCAGAGCGAGAGCGAGAGAGAGTAAGGGAGAATCATAAAAACTTCCTGTATCCAGGGACCGTGTGTCCGTGTGTATGTGAGTGTGTGTGCCGGGGATTAGCCAGACGAACCGGCAGGCTGGCTGGTTGGCCCCGAACTCCACCATCCAGTGGGCCTGATACTCCGACGAGCAGTTGCTCGAGCATCTCCCATGAGCCCTCATGCCGTTCTCGGTGTGCCAAACTGGGATGGTGGCATGGGCAGGCACCCCCTAAACAAGAACGTTGGCCCTCCAAACAGGGAGGGCCTTGTTACAGTGCCGAGGTCGTCGGAGCGGGGGGTGGCCGAGGAAGAGGTAAACGTTTTAATTAATTTATTCTACACTAGAGCGCACTATTTGCTTTCTTCTCGCCTCGCCCTGCTCCACCTGCACATCCCACAGAAGCACCTCTTCCTCAGCTCGTTCTACTCGTTCTTCCTCCACAACCCGCCCCTTGGCTGTTGGCTAGGTCATGGATTTTGATGAATGGCTCCCCGATATGAACCTGTAAAAGTTTATCGGTTGCAATGCTCGCAGGGGAAAAGGATGGGAAAAGGGGGGGGGGGACCTGGCTAGTGGAAGAGAGGGTTGTGTGGGTTTTCTAGAGTGTGGTCATCACCCCGTAGCCCTTCGGCTTGGACGCAGGAAAATTAAATTTGGCCAATTGCAGGCCGGCAAGTAATTAAGCAAGCTTTTTGCTCGCCGGAAAGTGAAGAAGCTGGAGCCCCTGGGGGGTGAGTTGGAAGGGGGAGAGGGGATGTGCATAAAGCTGCAATAGAATGCATGCAAGTGCAGAGTCCAGGCACTACTTTTCACTTTTATCGAAACAGTTTCCATAAATCCGATACTCGCAACGCTTTAAACAGTCATCGTCATCGTCATGGTTCTCAACACTTTTCCGGCTCTATAGGTAAAGGGTTTCAAAATCGAGAGATTTGTGCGCGTGTGTGTTGGTGTGTGGATTTTCTCAGCACCGTCCGAACCGACAATAAACAAACATTTCACACCCGCACACCATTGGCCGGACCGGAACCGGCTGGCAGCAGATGCCCCCTCCTCCCTGGGGGAGGGAGATGCCTTTGGTTTGTGGAAAACTTCTTAAAGTCTTTAAGGAGGCAAATTAACAAGCAAACAAAACACACACACACACACACTCACCCCAAGCAAGGGGCTCCAACGAAGCGGAACGGAGAGGACTCCGCAGCTCCGCTCAGCTTCCGGGCCGGATTTGGATCGAAAACCGCAAACATTGCCCGGCGGTTTTTCGGTGGGTTTCAAACTGTGAAAACTTTTACAACCGCCAGCAGGAGAAGAAGGGTGCTAGCCCACCACCCACCCCTGGCGGAGCTGGCGGATTCTCCTTGAATGCTCGGTCGACGTCGCGAACGATTTCGGACGAAGGATTTCTTGGCTCAAGTGGTCTGCCGATTCCGTTTGTTCCGTTTGTTTTTTTTTTCGCCTGTTGTTGCTCATTTTGGCTCGTTTGAACTGACCTTTCTCGTGATAAATGAGAGGAATGGGAGTTTGGGGGGGGGGGGGGGGTGTTCAACAAAAATTGTTCAATTGAAGGCTTCCGCTAGAAGACTTTTGAAGCACTTGCCCTTTCTCGAGGTAATCCTTTCGCCCAAGGAAGTGAACCGCAGGCGCGAAGAGAGAATAGTAAAGTAAACAATACGAATTATGCCAGTGAGCTTACGAGATGAAGAAGGTGCAAGTATAAGTGTTCGATGCAAAACAATGTTGATCAAATGACTGAGTGCATTGTTTGAAAAACTTACTACAAAACACAACAACAACGTAATAAAAAATGGCACCTAAAGAATACTTAAGACAAAGAGATTTACTATTGCCGTAGATTAGTAAGGAATGTGATTAAAACCTAAATTATAAATAATTCATAAGAATGCTAAGGTAGCACACAGACCAGCAGGCCGATTATACAAACGCCAAGTACTTAAATTTCATTATTGCAAAAGACCATTTGTTGATGCATTTTTAACATGAGAAATATGCACCAGTCACCGGTCATAAGAAGAGTAAAGCAACATCAAATCTGCCGCTTCATCCGAAGAACGTGTGTGTGTGTGTGTGCGTGAGCGCTTTGCACACAAAAGCACCACCAGCGACCCGTGGCCAACGCTTACCACACCGGTGGAACGGTTGTGGCGGCAAAAAAAATGCAAAAGCCCTCCAAAAACTCGTTGCCCAAGACGAACGATGTCCAGCAATGCAGCAGCAGCAGCAGCAGCAGCAGAGGCAGCAGCGTGCAACAGGGTCGCAAAGAGTTGTCCTCCAAACCACCCGTCCGGGGAGTGGGGGCAAAGGTGTCGCCAAAAGAGAGGGCAGCGAAAGAACACACAGAACGGTGGACGAACACCTCCCCCCGCCCCAGGACGCAGAAGGGGTCGCGAATGCGTTGCGGAAGTGGTACAAAAAAAAAGTGTGAGAAAAGCCAAACGAAGGAAGCGGCGGGGAAGGAGGGGGAAGAAACAGCGGAGATAATAATAGATAATTTCTCTTAACTGCGAACAGCTGTGCGGTGTTGGTGATGTTGGACCTTGGACCATGGAAAAGCGCTGAAAGCAGACGAACGCGAACCGGCAACTGCGAACGGTGATCACCGGTCGATGGAAAACAGAGAGAGAGAAAGAAAGATAGAGTGAGAGAGAGAAGGAGAAAAGAGCGTGATAAACGCGCGAACAGCGTCAACCTGTCAGCCGGCAGCGGTAAGAGTGGATGTAAACAATGCTGGCACAGCCGACCCACCCACCGTCACCAACCCTACTGCGTATTCGCGAACCACGGTGTGTACGGGACCACGCCAACGGTCAACGTGCTCCAAAGCCGCCGAAGCCACACGTTCGAGCCCGAGAGGACGATAAGAGCACGACGACGACGACGATGACGATGACAACTGGTGTGGCATCGAGTGGGTCGAGCCGCGAACCGCGGTGGTGGGCGCTGGGTGGGCCCGGGCTTATGTTCACGCACCATTCAGTCACCGGGCCCATGGCAACGGAAGGGGGGGGAGGAGAAGGAGGAGGAGGTGGCGGTTGGTGTGAATTACACAAATTAAATTTCATTTCGTATTTACATTTCTTATCAGCGCGGTCGCGGTAGAAACCCATTGGATTCACTTTGCGAAGGAGGGTGTGGTGGTGGTGGTGGTGGTGGTTTTCCCCCGAGAGGAGTGACACTGCCACCTACCCAACGGCTTTTGATGATAATGATGATGACGGTGATGATGATGAGGGCATAGGGGCGTCAGTCGTCATTGTCATTGTGGCATCCTCGCGGAACTCCCTTTTCTGCTGCAGCGTTTATCGTGCGAGGTCATCAGACCAGCCGTGCAACGACGCATACGGCGACACACGCATACACACACACACACACACACACACACACACACACGGTCCACACAGACGTTGGTAGTTGGTTTTGGTGGATACCAAACCCGCTCCTCGTTAGTTGCTGAAGCACTCTAATCGAATTAAATTGCGATTTAATGAAATGGTTCGCATTAAAGACTCCATTACAACATTAATTTCCATTAATACTACGCACTTTTAAAATGAATTATACTTTTGTTAAACAAGAATCATAAAAAGAAACTACAATGACAGCTCAATGACGCCGCCAAAGGTCATTAGTCAACAGCTTCTCCGGGCAGCATACTTCGCACTCTACATATTTCATAAAAGCTCACACATAACACTCGATCACGCATGTCTCGTCACTAGCGCCCGTCCTCTCGAGGACAGGCCCACTATTCAATATTCAAATCACTCGCCACTTACACCCACTAAAGGGTCAAATGGCCGTCAACGTCATCGATAAGCAGGACTTGTGCAGGACAAAGAGCACGAAGACAGCATGAAAAAAGGGATAAGGCCAGGAATCATAAATGGACGCCGAGCGTTCGGACCGGCTGTAAACAGTACGAAGCCGAGGAGACGAGAAGCTGCATTACTTCACTCGACCATCACGGTGACCGATACCTTCCGAGCTATGTCTGCCAGTAGCTAGTTTTAATCGAAAATGGACCATCCTGGACCTGGCGAAAGGACCTCTAGCAACGCAGCATCAAACGATGGACGCAGAGAGAGAGAGAGAGAGAGTGACAACGCGGCCACCGATAGTAGGCGCTACTGTCCACTGGCCAGTACACCCCCCCCTCCCTCCCCCTTCCCTAGAAGGCCACTTCGATCTAACCGGGGGTCGTCGTTCGATTGGACACTTCAATAAGGATATCCGTTCTGCTGCGAGACCACGAATGGGGGAGGAAAAAGAAAGAAAGAAAAAAAAAACCCTTCGGAACTCGTTCTACGCTAACCAGACGTACCAGAACCCCAGCAGCAGGACCAGCAGCAGCAGCAGAACTAGCAGCACAAGCAGAAGAATCAACGGGGAAAAGCGTAAAAACAAGAATGGCGGAAAGTAATGAAAAAATACCTTTCCATCAAATATTTATCCCTTTTTTTTTTTTGCTCTTTCTCTCCCGTCACGAGGCGTCTAGCAGGATCAGCTGGATGGCGCGCAACACCAAATCACCACCCTGCGTCCCTTTTCTGCTTACCTCTCCCTCCTTCACCTCCTCCTCCTGCTGGCTTTTGCGTTTTTATGATGATTTATTTAATAGATATTAATACTGCTGGAGAGCCCGGGCCCCCGGTGGGATCCGTTGCCAGGGTGGTGTGCACACATCGATTTTCCCGCGTTTCTTTCATATTCCCTTTCATTCTACGTGTTGTTGGGTTGGGGGCTGGAGAGCCCGATGGAAGTGTGACTCGTCGTGATCTTTGGTCGTAAATCTGTTTTTGGTTTTTAGTTTTCCCTTCCTCGAAAGCAGGCGGATACGTTTCTCAGGAGAGATCCGGAGTCCTGCGAAGCTGCTTTTCATCCAACAGATAGTCGTAGAAAATTCATCCATTCATCAGGTACTTAGGCGATCAATATGCACCTTTGTTGGTGTTGCAGTTGGAATAGCTTCTATATCTTGTTTCGGGAAAATCGGGTTTGAAACCATTTCATCGATCAGATGATAGTGAAGAAAATGAAGATTCCGATTCTCTGTTGCCCTATAAACGAATATCCTGCGATACGTTGTCCATCAGTGAACGCATCTCGTTAAATGGAAGAAATGTCATTCCACCAGAGTTCCAAGGTTTCCGGAGAAATGCTTCCACGCTATCGGCAATCAATTACCCTTCGAAAATACACACACACACACACACACAATCGGATATGTGTGCTTCTCGATCATAACTAGAGCAACGAGAGCAAACATGATAAAGGGGCTACCAGAAAGATGGCTAGATGCGTAGGTTGAACGCCGACAAGGAATCGGAAGCTCGGTATCGCGAAACACACACATCTGCAGCACGTCGCGCGTCGATCCCAGAAGAATTCGTCTAATTGGAAAACAATTAAGACTAACAAGCGGCCCGTTTTCCACCCGACCCGGGATGGGGTGGTGAAGCGCGTATCAAAGCAAACGATGCGCCGGGGCCCACCGGGACCAACCGGTTGACATGCAAATCGGGCGCGTCGCGAGGAAGGGGAGACGACCCCGGGAATCCCGGGGACCTATAGCAGCCCCCCGGTTGGCATCGTTAACGATGTGAGTTCCCACCGACGCGCCAAAAAAGGCCAGCCGGCAAGAACAACGGCAACAACAACCAGGGAGGAAGAGTGGTTCCTTTGGCAGAGACGCACAGAGACGCGGAGCAGATAGACAGAGAGATGGTCCAATTAGTGCGTCGACGCCAAGTTACCGAGAGCACACGCTTCTTCCTCTCTCTCTCTCTTTCGCTCTCCCTCTCTCTCTCTATGTCTATTGTACTATGCTAAGGAGGGAATCGCCAGCATCACAAACTGGAGCAACTGGCGGACTGACGTAAGCGAGAAGTTGGGGTCTTGAGAGCCCCCCGAAGAAGTGGGATACCTGGTGGTGGAGGAAGAGGGAAAAGAAAGTCAAATCTCTTTCCTCCTTTCTCACCGAGAGGACCTCCATCCTCTCCTCCTCCTACTGCTCCTCCTCATCGCTGTCACTTGCTCCCCTAATGAGATATTAATAATTCTTGATCGCTTATCTTGATCGATCGCCTTTGCCGTCGTCGTCGTCGTTGCATTCGACGCTAGAGGGAGCATGGCGCGGGATGGCTAGGGAGGGTTACAATCAGCAGCCAGCGCCAAGGCAGACTCGCTAGACCGGTGGAATGTTCCGACAAGATTTCAATCGCGCGGGAACCTGGTGAGCACACTAGCATGCAGCCGAGGGAGAGCTTAAGAGCTGCTGCTGCTGTTGCTGCAGCGAGCAGCTCGATAATCAACCGTAAGCGATCTAAATTAAAGAAATCCACTCCAACGGAAAGCAGAGGACACAAAAACAGAACTAAACAATGATCTGCGTGTTGTGTTAAGGTGCGCCTTGAGATCAGAGAATTTTCCAATCCGCTAGCTTCCCAGGATCTGAGAGGTAAGAAAATTCCAATCCATGACCCGAGAAACATAGACGATTTGGAAGTTCGCTTCGTTGGATTCAAATCGATATCGATACAATATAAGAATTGCCGTATTCCTTCTGTGTGTGTGCGTGTGGTCTTATGAGGAGGATAATTTAATTGTGCTACCCACAAAAAAGACCCTTCCGATACCTAAGCTTCTTCTTCAGACGACAGTGTGGCAAGATACTCGGACGGCGGAGGAATTGTGGAGGACAGAAGAGTGCGCTCCCCCGCACCAAGCAGATGAACCTCTTTCCGTAGTGTATTCCGGGCGTGCGTGTTGCCCATAAAGTGAGCATCTTTACGAGCCTCACGATCGACGACGGTAACGTTGTAATGTCAAACGGGCGAACGACCGACGCGCCGAGAGTGTGAGATCACACACCTTCACACTCGAACCCGATAGTTTCGGGCGAAGGGTAATTTAGGTGTTTAGTGATGATTTGATTTCTCCGTTTCCCTCCCTCCCTCCCTCCCTCCCTGCACAGGACCGCTTGCTTCGCGCGAGGGGCTCATGCCGAGAGATCGATCATAAAATGCTTTGAGTGACAGAATGCCCCATTACCATTCAAAGCCGATCGCTAGAGAGTCGTGCAGACTGGATTAGCTGGTCTAGCTGGTGGTGGTGGTGGTGATGGTGGACTGGGAATGAGCAGTTTGATCTCTCTAAATTTAATAAAGTTAAACACTGCAATAAATTCCGGATGTATAGGGTGACGGACGAACGCTGGTAAGCATTTGATGCGATCGCTGCGCATGAAGATACGAATTCAGTAAGCGTCGCTTCAAGAATGTAAGGAGGGGATTCGGTATTTTAATTTTATTTCTTCGCATTTACTTTTTTTTATTAGTGCTTATCCTTTCAAGAGTATTCTATAAAATTTTGGGATCAATCGAAGCAAAACTGACAAAGATACTGATTTTTGAAAATCTGCCTACAAGGCTCAAAGCATCTCGCGACTTTGAAGCGGTTTTTCCTAAAACCAACGTTTTCAAAGTCGGTGCCCACCGTATCATAAAATCACACATACTCTGTACACTATTTGCCAGGTAGCCCCATCGAGTCTTTGTAAAAAATGTTGATGCCTTTTTTAATAATTATGTAAAACTCGTTTGTTGAGGCAACATCATAAAAAGCATCACTTTTTCAATTTCAAAAATCTGGCAAAAATCGAAAAATGAGAAATTTCACAAAAACTCGACGGTACTACCTGGATAAACTTATAATCTAACAAAAGAATATTGATTTGTATTTTTCTGATGACCCGGCACGTGGCTACGATGGGCACCGCAAAAAGTACATTTTTGCAAACTTGTGTTTCTAGATTGGATGCCATGAACGTAGTTTTGATGAAATCTTCACCAAAATACAACCAAATATTGATGAAAAGTTGTAATTTAATATGACATTCATTTGAAAAAGTAAAGTTGAAGGGTTTCTTCACTAAAATTCGTCAAAAATAAGACTTTTTTAACCCGAAATAAGCAAAGCCCCTTTAAATAAAAATTTAAACTGTGGAAGCAAGCAATAGGTCAAATTGGATTCTATACAGTAAGTTTAACCATTATAGATATATCTTTAAAAGAACTATTCCATGGCCTTAAGGGACTCAAAAAATAATACGAAATGTTGAATTCAATTCGACAGCACGACGCCTCAACGGCAGCAACGGCGCACGCTTGCCAAAAATCATTTGACCCACATTCCAAACACAATGAACTTGATCTACCAGTTCTCTCCTGTTCGGATTCTTCGGCGCTCCTCCAACAACTTGGACACTCCGCTCCAACGAGAGGAAACGCCCGATAACGATGCCCGATACACCGAAAAGTGTGCCGACATTTTACCCAAAAACCAGTCCCCCGCTGCTGACCTAAAGAGCTTCGTATCGCGAAGATGAGATAAGTTGAACCACTAGCTAGACTCCGTCATCTGTTGCTTGCCCAGGACGACACCAAGAAACTAACGGCAGACAGCCCAACTCCAGAAGAATGAGAAAGGAACAATCGCTGGGTTGATCAGTACTCGATGACATCCTCTAATCGATCCGGTAGTAGTAATGTCCTAGTGCCCGGTGCCGGTGAAGGAGATATGGGGAGAGAAAGAGAGAAAGAAGAAGAACTATCGCCAATCAGCAGCAACGGGACGGCATCGATGGCCGTACTGTGATGAAGCATAATCTTTTAATTGATTATGCGTTGGAATCCAATAAAACTGAAGTACAAGAGACGAGGTAGGTGAACCGCACGGCAGGGTGCGGCAGCACTCGTGGGAGAAGCAATTCGCGAAGAAATCCGCCGGTTTCAGTGACCCAAAGACGAGGACGAGGTCGATCCACCCTTGCAGTAGCAGCCACAGCAGTCGTCGTCGTCGTCAGTCCTGATAATAATCTTTCTTTCCTTGTCTCTCTGTCTTTCTCTCTCTGGTTCTCCTTCAGAATCTTAAGATGCCTGCTGAATGTCGGACGAAAGACATTAGCGAGTTGCGAACACCCTTCCCTTCCCGGTTTTCCCTCATTTTCCTCCGGGGAGGGGATGATAACGCGCAGCGGGAAGCTTAGAAAGCGTCACGATCCGGCGTCGCACGCCGGCAAGCCCCTGATGGCCACTCATTTCGGCAGCCACAGGCGACCATTTTGCGGCGCCCCCCCCCCCTCGGCCTTCTCCCTCACCCAACCGTCCCTCCCTTTTATTGCACTCCTAGCCGCGGCGAGATGACAAAAGTTTTAATTAAATATTTAATAAATTGATAATCCATTTCCATTATTTCCCTTATCGTTACCACGCCACGGAACGGAACCAAAGACGGACAGACGAGGACGCGCGTGCGCTCGCGCGCAACAAGGCGGCAGCGATAACGCCGCTCAATTGATTTCCGTTTCCCTCGGCACCTCCGCGCTTCCTAACATTCCATTAGTCCCCATTCCATCTCT